>NC_060184.1:67813687-67821187 GCF_021184085.1 Oncorhynchus gorbuscha
CAAAACATGACACCTATGATGAAACTGTCTCTAATGAGGACCGCCACAAGGAAGACCCAGAGTTACCGCTGCTGCAGAGGATAAGTTCATTAGAGTTACCAGCCTCAGACTTTGCAGCCCAAAATAAATGCTTCACTGAGTTTAAGTAACAGACACATCTCAACATCAACTGTTCAGAGGAGACTGCGTGAATCATGGCCAAATTGCTGCAAAAGAAACCACTATTAAAGGACCAATAATAAGAGACTTGCTTGGGGCCAAGAAACACGAGTAATGGACATTAGACCGGTGGAAATTGGTCCTTTGGTTTGATGAGTTCAAATTTGAGATTTTTGGTTCCACAGACGCAGAGGAGGTGAACGGATGATCTCCGCATGTGTGGTCCCACCGTGAAGCATGGAGGAGGAGGTGTGAGGTGCTTTTCCGGTGACACTGTCAGTTGTTTATTTAGAATTCAAGGTACACTTAACCAGCATGGCTACCACAGCATTCTGCAGTGATACACCATCCCATCTGGTTTGTGATTACTGGGACTATAATTTCCAGGCTGTGTAAGTTTATTTGACCAAGAAGGAGAGTGATGGAGTACTGCATCAGATGACCTGGCCTCCACAATCACCTGACCTCAACCCAATTGAGATGGTTTGAGATGAGTTGAACCGCAGAGTGAAGGAAAAGCAGCCAACAAGTGCTCAGCATATGTGGGAACTCCTTCAAGACTGTTGGAAAAGCATTCCTGTCACGCCCTGGTCGAAGTATTTTTTGTTTATCTTCATGGATTGGGTCAGGCCAGGGTGTGGCATGGGGTTTTTGTATTGTGGTGTGTTTTGTCTTGGGGTTTTGGTGTTGGTATTGGGATTGTAGCTTAGTGAGGTATCTAGCAAAGTCTATGGCTGTCTGGGAGTGGTTCTCAATCAGAGGCAGGTGTTTATCGTTGTCTCTGATTGGGAACCATATTTAGGCAGCCATATTCTTTGAGTTTGTCGTGGGTGATTGTCCTTAGTGTCTTTGTTCCTGTCGCTGTGTTAGTTGACACAAGTATAGGCTGTTTCAGTTTTCGTTTCGCTATTTACATTCTTTGTTTTGTAGTGTTTGTGTTTATTCGGGGTTTGTTTACGTTGGTCATTAAACATGGATTGTAATCTACACGCTGCATTTTTGGTCCGACTCTCCTTCACACCTACAAACCGTTACAATTCCAGGTGAAGCTGGTTGAGAGATTGCCAAGAGTGTGCAAAGCTGTCGTCAAGGAAAAGTTTAGCTACTTTGAAGAATCTCAAATATTAAATATATTTGGATTTGTTTAATCCTTTTCTGGTTGCTACATGATTCCATATGTGTTATTTTATAGTTTTGATGTCTTCACTATTATTATACAATGCAGAAAATAGTAAAAATACAGAAAAACCCTTGAATGAGTAGGTGTCCAAACTTTTGACTGTTACTGAATATATATATAGAGAGAGCGTGCGAGAGAGAGACAGAGCGAGACACACAGAGAGAGAGCGAGACAGGTCAGCACTGCTGAAAGAGTCCATTCTCACTGGGTGTGACAGTGGGGCACCTGCAGTGTGACATCCGTGTGTGTGTGTAAAGGACAATTTTTCTCCGAGAATATTCAGGCTCACGCTGCAGATTATAAACAAACGTTAAATGAGATCAGGAAAGAACCTGTCTTTCTCCCTCTCTGCCTCACTATCTTTTCTTCTCTTTCTCTCTCTTGTTTCATATTCCATCCAAAAACATATCCCTACTGGTGATGTTGTCATTTAACCTCCACTACACCACCGATCCCTATATTAAATATTAGGTAGCTAATAATAATTTGATTTTCCTCCTCTTCCCCCCCTTCCACCAACTGCTGTTCAATTATAAACCTCTCCTCTCCTCTCCTCTCCCTCTCTCCTCTCCTCTCCTCTCCTCTCCTCTCCTCTCCTCTCCTCTCCTCTCTCTCTCCTCTCCTCTCCTCCCTCTCCTCTCCTCTCCTCTCCTCTCCTCTCCCCTCCCTCCCCTCCCCTCCCTCCTCTCCTCTCCTCTCCTCTCCTCCCTCCTCTCTTCCTTCCTTATTCCCCTCTCCTCCACCTCTCTCCTCCACTCCTCCCTTATTCCAATATTTAGATCCAACAGATTTTCATGTTCTAGTGAGTGGCTACATGACTATTAAAAATTAGGCCTGAGGTGTGTGTTTGTGTGTGTGTTTGCGTGTGCGTATGTGTGTTCATGTATGTGTGAGAGAGTGAGCAGCTGCCTTAGTAGCAACAGATGGTTCAGCTACCTATTCCTGGGGCAGTGTGTGTATGTGTGTTGACCCTCACCCACTAACATCTCTCAGAGAAAAAGGTGAAAGAGCGGAGGTGAGGAGACATGGAGGGAGAAGAGAGTGATTAAAGCAATGTCACACAACTCCATACACATGCTGTGGCCTGTGTGTTTAATCTCTAATTGACACCTAAAACAACTGAGCTCAGCAGCACCGGCTGTTGGCCCACACAGAGACAGAGAGAGAGCGAGGGGGGGGGAGGGGGGGCAGTGGACACAGCTCTACATGCGTTCTCTTTCATTTCCGACTGAAGATGTTCAAATACATGTTTATAGAGTGTGCTGTTAATTGAACCATTACTCTTGTATGACTCATATCTGGTGTGCATCATCCACTATAGTGTATCTACATTTATTACCATCGCCATGGTGACACTAATAGCCTGTGCTCTGACCTGTCTGACCCATGCTCTAAGTTTTATTATCATGGCCATGGTGACACTAATAGCCTGTGCTCTGAACTGTCTGACCTGCTCTAAGTGTTTAAAGTGAAGAGCAATCAATGGTTTGTATACCATAATTAAGTCATTTATTCAAGTAATATCACACAACAAACATCTGTACAGGTCAATTGCTTTATTATCACAGAGATAGAAAATAAAATTTAAGCGTAACACTTCTGTATGTCATCTCTATTCAGAGAGAATAGGGATGTAGTGGACCGTAAACCCAACTAAACAGGGATGTAGTGGACCGTAAACCCAACTAAACAGGGATGTAGTGGACCGTAAACCCAACTAAACAGGGATGTAGTGGACCATAAACCCAACTAAACAGGGATGTAGTGGACCGTAAATCCAACTAAACAGTGGGGATGTACTGTCAAACAGGGACTGTAAACAGGATGTAATGGACCATAAACTAAACAGGGATGTAGTGGACCATAAACCCAACTAAACAGGGATGTAATGGTAAACCACTAAACAGGGATGTAGTGGACCAACTAAACAGGGATGTAGTGGACCATAAACCCAACTAAACAGGGATGTAGTGGACCGTAAACCCAACTAAACAGGGATGTAGTGGACCGTAAATCCAACTAAACAGGGATGTAGTGGACCATAAACCCAACTAAACATGGATGTAGTGGACCGTAAACCCAACTAAACAGGGATGTAGTGGACCGTAAACCCAACTAAACAGGGATGTAGTGGACCATAAACCCAACTAAACAGGGATGTAGTGGACCATAAACCCAACTAAACAGGGATGTAGTGGACCATAAACCCAGGGATGTAGTGGACCATAAACCCAACTAAACAGGGATGTAATGGACCATAAACCCAACTAAACAGGGATGTAGTGGACCGTAAACCCAACTAAACAGGGATGTAGTGGACCATAAACCCAACTAAACAGGGATGTAGTGGACAACGTAAACCCAACTAAACAGGGATGTAGTGGACCGTAAACCCAACTAAACAGGGATGTAGTGGACCAGATAAACCAACGAAGCACTGGTTATGCAACTTTTAATTTGCTGAATATTAGCATTAACGTTACTGTGAGTCCGTCATCTCGAACGCCGTTCACCTCCACACTCCTGAGTTGTTAATAGAAGTCTGTGGTTTCGGCTAGTGAAACCTGACAGAATTATGAAATAACACTCACTTCCAAATTCAAACCAGCTTTATTGGCATGTAAAAGCGGGATAAAAACGTTGTTGAGTCAATACACAGTCAGCAGTAACGACAAATATTAACAGTCAAAGATGCTAACAGATAACCAGACGACAAACACATTTCTACTGTATTATCTACTATATTATCTACTGTATTATCTACTGTCTTATGTACTGTATTATCTACTATATTATCTACTGTATTATCTACTATATTATCTACTGTATTATCTACTGTATTATCTACTATATTATCTACTGTATTATCTACTGTATTATCTACTATCTTATCTATTATATTATCTACTGTATTATCTACTATATTATCTACTTGTATTATCTACTATATTATCTACTATCTTATCTATTATATTATCTACTGTATTATCTACTGTATTATCTACTATCTTATCTATTATATTATCTACCATATTATCTACTATAGTATCTATTATATTATCTACTATATTATCTACTGTATTATCTACTATCTTATCTATTATATTATCTACCATATTATCTACTATAGTATCAATTATATTATCTACTATATTATATTCTATATTATCTACTGTATTATCTACTATATTATCTACTATATTATCTACTATAGTATCTACTATATTATCTACTATAGTATCTATTATATTATCTACTATAGTATCTATTATATTATCTACTGTATTATCTACTATATTATCTACTATATTATCTACTATATTATCTATTATATTATCTACTATAGTATCTATTATATTATCTACTATAGTATCTATTATATTATCTACTGTATTATCTACTATATTATCTACTATATTATCTACTATATTATCTACTATATATCTATTATATTATCTACTATAGTATCTATTATATTATCTACTGTATTATCTACTATATTATCTACTATAGTATCTACTATATTATCTACTATAGTATCTATTATATTATCTATTATCTTATCTACTATATTATCTGCCATATTATCTACTGTATTATCTACTATCTTATCTATTATATTATCTACTATATTATCTACTATAGTATCAATTATATTATCTACTATAGTATCTATTATATTATCTACTATCTATCTATCTTATCTATTATACAGTATTAAGTACTATATTATCTACAATATTATCTACTATAGTATCTACTATATTATCTACCATATTATCTACTATATTATCTGCCATATTATCTACTATATTATCTACTATCTTATCTATTATACAGTATTAAGTACTATAGTATCTACTATATTATCTACAATATTATCTACTATAGTATCTACTATATTATCTTATCTACTATATTATCTGCCATATTATCTACTATATTATCTACTGTATTATCTACTATATTATCTACTGTATTATCTACTATATTATCTACTATATTATGTACTATATTATGTACTATATTATGTACTATATTATCTACTATAGTATCTACTACATTATCTACGTTATGCCCCGATGGGGCATTTCATGTATTCTCTTCCCTATACTGTAACTCAGTTAATAATGCATGGTTTAAACTGACAGCTGTGAATTCAAATAAGAGAGGAAGCAGAAAGAAAGAGTGAGAGAAATATATTTGAAAGAGATGAGGGGTGAACATTTCCTTGTATCTCCTCTCCTCTCCTCCTCTCCTCTCCTCTCCTCTCCCCTCCTCTCCTCTCCTTTTCTATTCGCCTCTCTTCTATTCTCCTTCGTCTCGTCTCTTCTCTTCTCCTCTCCCCGCTTCTCTTCCCTTCTCCAATCCTCTGTAAGAGGTTGTACAGAAAGACTTATCTTCTTCTCTCTGGGATATATATATATACAGTATTTAGAAACATTTATAATTGCACAAAATGTTACTTCAAATTATATTATTATGAAATGCTTAAACACTGTATCAAATCCCCTTGTGTATCAAATCTTAATCAGTGCTTCTGTAATGAAGCATGGAAACAGGGTCAGAGAACCCATCAATAATCCTTATATCAACTAAATGCACAGAATATCCTGCTCTTTAGGCAACAAAACATAATCAAAAACCTAATCAAATAATATGTTCTCTGCCAAAAAAAACAGTGTCTCTCTGAAATGTTCCTGCATAGCTAAAACATACTATTAATTAATGTAGCTAATAGTGAATAAAATAAAGCTTGCCCTATTTTTGTAGCTTGGTGTAATTTGTTGTTGTGACATAGCTAATGTGTTTTTTAATTAAATCCTCTCTCAGTTGCTGGTGTGCTGATTCCCATCTCTGTCTGTAAGGTCTACCCCTAGCATGCTAATCATTCATTCAAACCCAAAGCAAATTGTTACTTTTTGTCATTGCTAGCATGCTATTTCTCCATTCAAATCTAATACAAACAGACTCACGCTTGTTTCATTGCTGGCATACTAATTCTCCATTCAAGCCCAATACAAACAGGCTAATGCGCTAATGCTTGTCTTGTTGCTAGCATGCTTACTCGAAACCAAATGCTAACATGCTAATCCTTCACTTCAGGTTTAATCTCGGAAATCTCAAGGGCAGCAACAGCACTGGGATTAATGATGGATTCTCTTGTAAACCTCAAGAAAACAAAAACAGGAAAACTATCGGGGGGGACGGTCCTCTTCAGACAGACAACTCTCCCAACAAATCACGAGGCAGACATGCCAGAACGTCCCGATTAAAAAAGTTTGCAGGCAAAACCTTTGCAGTGATTTTAGTGAAGGTAGTTGATGCAAACTAGCCCTTGCAAAAATGCCCTCATTAATAAAAACTCCCTGAACTCCATCTTGCTGGCTACCATTTTGTGTCTGGGGATGTTTACGGTAGGGCAATAAGCGGATAAGGCAGTGACTACGGCCATCTAGGACCTCTATACCAGGCGGTGTCAAACGAAGGCCCTAAAAATTGTCAAAGACTCCAGCAACCCTAGTCATATTTTTCTTAAAACTGCATTGTTGGTTTTAAGGGCTTGTAAGTAAAGCATTTCACTGTAAGGTTTACACCTGTTGTATGCAGCTCATGTGACAAATACAATTTGATTTGATTAGATTTGTAAGAAAGCCAAATGGCCCTTTCCTCTATGTCAAACTGATGTTGTATACAAACAGGCATGTTAAGCTTGAACATTGGTACATTGTGGGAGGCAACCGTCTGTCTAGAGAGACTACTTCAGGTTGAAGTTGCTCATCGCCACAGATCTAGGATCAGCTTACCCTGGAACAATGTTCCTGACCTGAGCCATCAGAGAAATCATTTTGTGTGTGTGTGTGTGTGTGACTCCTGGGGACTTTATCCTCACCACAGATCTGTCAGACTTCTGATCATTCACATTGATAAGAACAAAACCACCTACTGCACAGCTTCAAATGACTACTACTCAGAGAGACCTCCATCTTACCATGACATATCTCCTTCTTACTCCTAACGTACATCACGTCTTGGGAACACAAAGCCTTTCTCTCTCTATCCATTGTAGTGAGCTACGAGGGTCAGTCTTGGTTTGGGAGTGGCAGCGGGCGTGGTTTGGACCGGGGGAGTGATTTGGAGAGGGGGCGTGGTTTGGAGAG
>NC_060184.1:67826187-67871187 GCF_021184085.1 Oncorhynchus gorbuscha
ATCTACAGCACCGCAGGGCTCTCCAGACCGCCTCACCAGGGCCACACTGCCTGCCCTCCAGGAGCACCGCAGGGCTCTCCAGAGGGGGTGGGGTCTGCCAAACGCATCACCAGGGCCACACTGCCTGCCCTCCAGGACATCTACAGCACCGCAGGGCTCTCCAGAGGGGGTGGGGTCTGCCCAATCGCATCACCAGGGCCACACTGCCTGCCCTCCAGGACATCTACAGCACCGCAGGGCTCTCCAGAGGGTGGTGGGGTCTGCCAAACGCATCACCAGGGCCACACTGCCTGCCCTCCAGGACATCTACAGCACCATAGGGCTCTCCAGAGGGTGGTGGGGTCTGCCCAACGCATCACCAGGGCCACACTGCCTGCCCTCCAGGACATCTACAGCACCGCAGGGCTCTCCAGAGGGTGGTGGGGGCCAAGCATCACCAGGGCCACACTGCCTGCCCTCCAGGACATCTACAGCACCATAGGGCTCTCCAGAGGGTGGTGGGGTCTGCCCAACGCATCACCAGGGCCACACTGCCTGCCCTCCAGGACATCTACAGCACCGTAGGGCTCTCCAGAGGGTGGTGGGGTCTGCCCAACGCATCACCAGGGCCACACTGCCTGCCCTCCAGGACATCTACAGCACCGCAGGGCTCTCCAGAGGGTGGTGGGGTCTGCCAAACGCATCACCAGGGCCACACTGCCTGCCCTCCAGGACATCTACAGCACCGTAGGGCTCTCCAGAGGGTGGTGGGGTCTGCCCAACGCATCACCAGGGCCACACTGCCTGCCCTCCAGGACATCTACAGCACCGTAGGGCTCTCCAGAGGGTGGTGGGGTCTGCCCAACGCATCACCAGGGCCACACTGCCTGCCCTCCAGGACACCTACAGCACCCGATGTCACAGGAAGGTCAAAAAGATCATCAAGGACAACAACCACATGAACCACTGCCTGTTCACCCCGCTATCATCCAGAAGGCGAGGTCAGTACAGGTGCATCAAAGCTGGGACTGAGAGACTGAAAAACAGCTTCTATCTCAAGGCAATCAGACTGTTAAATAGCCATCACTAGCAGGCTACCACCCAGTTACTCAACATGAAGTGCCTGCAGCACTCCAGGACCAGGGTTCCATGCCCTAGAGACAGAACTAAATATTCTATGTGAATTTCCATATATCATGACACTAACAAAAGGGTTGAATTGTTCAGCAAAATGTCCAGTAAATGCTAACACAGCTTTGGTGATGAATGCATTTAGTACATAATGCATTTACTGTCATATCTCTATCAGGCTTGCTGTGACATGGGCCTGGATGGTGCAACATCTTCAAGCTGCCAGAATGAGGACTGTGGCCTTCAGTTGTACTGAACGCAAGGGTCTTACCTGGAAACAGGATGCACCTGAGCTCTATTCTGAATCTTATAGCAAAGGGTCTAGAGTTCCTTGAGATGTTTCTACAACTTGATTGGAGTCCACTTGTGGTAAATTCTATTGATTGGACATGATTTAGAAAGGCACACACCTGTCTATATAAGGTCGCACAGTTGACAGTGCATGTCAGAGCAAAAACCAAGCCATGAGGTCGAAGGAATTGTTTGTAGAGCATCCGAGACAGGATTGTGTTGAGGCACAGATCTGGGGAAGGGTACCAAAAAATGTCTGCAGCATTGAAAGTCCCCAAGAACACAATGGCCTCCATCATTCTTAAACGGAAGAAGCTTAGAACCACCAAGACTCTTCTTAGAGCTGGCCGCCCGGTCAAACTGAGCAATCGGGGGAGAAGGGCCTTGGTCAGGAAGGTGACCAAGAACCCAATGGTCACTCTGACAGAGCTCTAGAGTTCATCTGTGGAGATGGGAAAACCTTCCAGAAGGATAACCATCTCTGCAGTACAGAAACCTGGCACCATCCCTATGGTGAAGCATGGTGGTGGCAACATCATGCTGTGGGGATGTTTTCAGTGGCAGGGACTGGGAGACTAGCCAGGATCGATGGAAAGATGAATGGCGCAAAGTACAGAGAGATCCTTGATGAAAATCTGCTCCAGAGTGCTCAGGACGTCAGACTGGGCGAAGGTTCACCTTCCAACAGGATAACGACCCTAAGCACACCGCCAAGACAACGCAGGAGTGGCTTCTGGACAAGTCTCTGAATGTCCTCGAGTGGCCCAGCCAGAGCCCAGACTTGAACCCGATTGAACATCTCTGGAGAGACCTGAAAATAGCTGTGCAGCGATGGGAAACATGGCCTTTAAACTTTGAACACGTTCTGTCATACTGAATGCAGCCCAGGCAAATGTAATCGATCAACACGCCATTGCATTGATCAACCAGTGGTGTGTTAGATACCACCCACATACGTTTGCTTGATCACCCCTTTATCATCATACTGGAGGAAAAATTCATAAAGAAAGAAATAAAGAAATAATATAAATGAATAAAATTAAAGTGGGATAATTTTTTAAAATTAGTATTTATCTATTTATGTGTGCAATCATTCATCCATGTATTTATTTATTCATTTAATTCTAATTATGGCAGCTTTGGTCCTCTATATCAGAACCACAAGTTCCATTCCTAATGTAAAGGAAGATGATGTCTGTGTGATTACTACATGTGGTGGTGATGAAGATAATAAAAGTCCTGGACTGAGAAGCATCTGTACTGCCTGTAGTGATTCAGAACCTGAAATATCATCATTAAGTCCACAGTGGGTGATGGTATCCAAGCTAAATGTTCAGACGGCTAGATGAGTTTTTTTCAACCAAACTGTCACATCTCTTAACTCTCTAAGCTCTAAACTCGTTTTATAAGCATGGGGAAATAACATTTTTGGTGAGAAGAGAAGGAGAGAAGTGTGTGTCAAAATAGTAGTGGGGTGAGGATTTGACACGTACATGGAGAGTATATGTTCAGCAGGTGGTGGTGCTACAGTTACACAAACCCCAGGCACTTAGCTCTAAACTCAACTCTCTAAACTGTAAACTGAGTGAAGGGTTAGAATAGGTCAGAGGTCGGGGTTAGTTACCTGTTTGATAGCGCTGAGCAGCTTGCCGTAGCTGTACATTATGACAGAGAAAGGCAGTATCAGACAGAAGGTGAACAGACAGACGATGTAGGAGATGTTGTTGGGTGTCTGGGTCCTCCAGTCCACTGAACAGGTGGTTCCTAGAACACAGTACAACAATACACACTGTCAATATGAATACTGTTACTATGAATACGGTTGCTGTTACTATGAATACTGTTATTATGAATACTGTTACTATGAGTACTGTTACTATGAATACTGTTTCTGTTACTATGAATACGCTTACTATGAATACGGGTACTATGAATACTGTTACTATGAATACTGTTACTATGATTACTGTTACTGTAAATACTGTTACTATGAATGCTGTTACTGTTACTATGAGTACTGTTACTATGAATACTGTTTCTGTTACTATGAATGTTGTTACTGTTACTATGAGTACTGTTAATATTACTATGAATACTGTTAATGTTACTATGAATACTGTTACTATGAATACTGTTACTATAAATACTGTTACTATGAATACTGCTACTGTTACTATGAGTACTGTTACTATGAATACTGTTTCTGTTACTATGAATACTGTTACTATGAATACGGTTACTATGAATACTGTTACTATGAATACTGTTACTGTAAATACTGTTACTATGAATGCTGTTACTGTTACTATGAGTACTGTTACTGTTACTATGAATACTGTTTCTGTTACTATGAATATTGTTACTGTTACTATGAATACTGTTAATGTTACTATGAATACTCTTACTATGCCTACTGTTACTATGAATACTGTTACTGTTACTATGAATACTGTTTCTGTTACTATGAATATTGTTACTGTTACTATGAATACTGTTTCTGTTACTATGAATGTTGTTTGTGTTACTATGAATACTGTTACTATGAATGTTGTTTGTGTTACTATGAATACTGTTACTATGAATACTGTTTATGTTACTTTGCATACTGTTACTATGAATACTATTACTGTTACTATGAATACTGTTGCTATGAATACTGTTACTGTTACTATGAATAATTTAACTATAAATACTTTTACTATGAACAATGTTACTGCTACTATGAATACTGCTCCTATGAAGACTGTAACTATAAATACTGTTACTGCTACTATGAATGCTGTTACTATGAAGACTGTAACTATAAATACTGTTACTGCTACTATGAATGCTGTTACTATGAAGACTTAACTATAAATACTGTTACTGCTACTATGAATGCTGTTACTATGAAGACTGTAACTATAAATACTGTTACTGTTACTATGAATACTGTTACTATGAAGACTGTAAATAAATACTGTTACTGTTACTATGAATACTGTTACTATGAAGACATTAACTATAAATACTGTTACTGCTACTATGAATGCTGTTACTATGAATACGTTTACTATGAATACTGTTACTGCTACTATGAATGCTGTTACTATGAATACGTTTACTATGAATACTGTTACTAGGTAATAAATACTGCAGTTCCATATTGCACATTCACACACACACACACACGCACGCACGCACGCACGCACACACACACACACACACACACACACACACACACACACACACACACACACACACACACACATACATACACACACATGCACACACACACTCGCACGCACGCACCTGGTCCCTCGGGGCCATAGCTGCTCCAGCCCAGCAGCGGGGGCAGTGTCCAGGCCAGGGCGTAGACCCAGGAGAAACACACTCCAGCCACCGCTGTACCAAAGTCAGTACCATCCGCCTGCATCCGACACAGCATGGTGCAGCAACGCTCATAGGACAGCACTGCCAGGGAGATCAGAGACACGATACCTGGAACACATGCACAAGTGTCTGGAGAATAAGAGGGAGATTGAAACCCCAACATTAATTATTTGTATGTTTAATCACTTTAGGCTACTATTGAAGTTCATTGAGAAAATCTTACTCAAGATCCCGACAAAAGTTGTGATGCAGCTCTGCTGAACATTAAAACATTAGACCTGGCAGTGGCGATTTTAGCATGTAAATCTTGGTGAGGCAACAACAACAAAAAATGTGTAGTTGCATGCCAGAAAAGCCACAACACAACAATACATTAACTGCCCACAAACTGTTAGGGCCTACATAAAGCTGTCCCAACAGCAGAGTCCCAACAGCAGTCCCAACACCTTACCACTGCTACACCTGGCTATCAGCGGAGCCTTGTTTGGCAGCGAAACAGTTCATTCAGCCTCATTTACTGCCTTTTAAAAAACATGGCTGACTTGCTTAAACAAATGTGGTTTCTACTGAAATTTGAGATGTACAAACTATGGCATAAGGGGATGACGACTGGATAAGAGGCCATCCATTATTTTGATTAAGACATTAATGAACGAGCTAGGACTTAATCAATATAACTACTTGTTCAGCACTTTTGAAATGTGCAGCAACAGAATTCAGAACATGGGCCGTTCTTACAGTATTCTCCCTGTACACCAAGTCAGAACCGTAGAATAAATAAAGGGGGAATATAAGCAGACAAGGAAAGCTCTTACAATATTCAATGATTACATTTCTCTAAAACAGGCTATAGGCTACATGTGCACCACCAAGTCAGAACAGTAGGCAAAATTAAGAGGGGGAAAGGGACCAAATTATTAGGGTGAGGAACATTGGCTACTAACAACTTACTATTTATTTTTATTTAACCAGGCAAGTCAGTTAATAACAAATTGTTATTTACAATGATTGTCTACACCGGCTAAACCCTGACAACGCTAGGCCAATTGTGCGCCGTCCTATGGGACTCCCAATCACAGCTGGTTGTGAAACAGCCTGGATTCGAACCAGGGTGTCTGTAGTGACGCCTCAAGCACTGAGATGCAATGCCTCAGACCGCTGCGACACTCGGGAGCCCACAACATAACATACACTTAGTATTAATTTCTTAGCTACAGTGTACATATCTCCCCGGCATATTACATTATTTTGCAGCAGTATACAAGACGTTCCTGGACTCACCTTGTTGTGCTGTGCTCACTTGAACAGGAAGGTGGTGTGACGGTCTTTCGTGGACAAATTGTGTCATCAAACTTTGTTATAAAAATTCTGCCATTCTCTGGATTTATGGTGTATTCAAAACATCTGGGAACTCGTAAAAAAACAAGGTCGAATCATGGTGACATCAGTGATCTTCAGGTCAAGCTCTAAAGAGAGGCCTAGTTCCCAACGTGCGATTCTGCGTTGGATGACCTTTCAAAAAAAATTCAGAGTTCCCAGTTGTCTTGAACTTACTGAAGTCAGATTTTCAGGTCCTGAGTTTCCAATTATTTTGAGCGCGGCAGAAGTCATGTTGGATTGACAGCATGGCCAATGTTGAATGTTTATCATTTTAAGCTTGGAAAAGAGACCCTTAAACCCAGACTCTGGACCACTCCACTGAATAGTAGGCTAGTGATTGCTTTGCAACACTTGCAGTTAGCCACTGATTCCTTCCAAACCACTCATTGTTGAATTTGCGATTTCCATCCGATGAGCACAGATACATTTTATCTACAATTTGTCTTCATTATTTATCTTCATATGACAAGGATTAAAAAGGATTTGCCAGTAGATTGTCGACTTGATTCATGATGATGACTGCTAGCTTACAAACTAAGATTTTTAAAGTATGATGTTGACATGATCAGTCCAATCAAAGCTACTGTAGATATAATGTGGTTTGACGTTATTTTCAACTGTGGCCAATGACCTTGAGCTTTCTTGGATGGGCACTTCTAATGTAACTCTATGGCAGCACCCATGAGGCTTGAATTTGCGAGCTCTACCCTTACATTTGGCAGTGACTTAGTGTCCCTAGGAGTGACAGAACAGTGAGCCAATCACAGCACAACTAGAGAACATTACCAACCCCTACACACCCGTATTTCCCACCCCACCACCACAGAAAGCACTGAGCTACGCTGAAACACCTGCATTTTGGAGCTGCCTTACTCAAGAAAGAGAAAAAAAAGACCATTTTGTATGCGGCTTTATTAACTCCATTGAATTACATTGTTTGCAAAATGATATCAAACACATTTAGTGAATACTTTCAGCTGAGCTGCGTTTGTTGGCAAGAGGAAATGATTTCAATTGGTTAAGGATAGGGTTTGGGGTTGTGGTAGGCTAAGTTTAGTCGATAAATATGACACACACACCCACACTAGGCTACTCACCCAAACAGGAGTTGATGAAGCCATACCAGACGCATCCCGCCCTACCGATCAGCCACTTGCCCTGCGTGGCAGCAGCGAAGCTGAACGGTGTCCCGAGCACGCAGACCAGCAGGTCCGAAACACACACACTCAACAGCAGGACGTTGATGGGCGAGCGCAGCGTATGGTACCGGCAGAATAACGTTAACACCAGGAGGTTGTTGAGGAAACCGAATGTACCTATGAACCCCAGACACACTGCCACCACGAGATGTCCCGTAGGACTCAGAGAACCTGAGCCTCCTCCCTGCGTGACCACCGTTTTACCGTCACTGACTCCCCATGGGCAGCTCACGCCGCAGCTCAGACTAACGTTAGACACTATCATACCGGCCCGTTAGTTACTCTACAGGTGGCCGGTGGAGTTGAGAGGAAAGATAATCCATTTGGTTCGGTCTCTCTGTCTCTGTCAGCCCATCACGAGAGGAGCACAAACAGCCGCGTGAAACATTGTAGTGTTTACTCACATCCAACTCTGCTCATGGTCTGGAGAGAAAAAGGACACCACTAAAAAAGTGAATGTTCGTTCACTGTTAGCTGAAAACAACATCCCTTCATCAGGTGAATTCCACTGGGTAGAAACGGCAGTCCTCTCCTGCGCCCCGCTCACCGACTGGCTGCGTAAAGTTCAGTTAACTCTCAGTGAAGGATGCGTGTGTTTCCCTCCCCGTGGTCCACCGTGTGTACTCGGAGGTCATCTTGCTCTGCCCGCCACCGGGAGTCTTCTCGCGCTTTTAAAGGTGTGACGTTACATATCCTGATGCAAGAGAGTGTAAGGGAAAGGATTGGTCGTGAAAGGGGGCACATGGCAGCATAAGTGGTCATTTCATAATAATAAAAATAATAATGATGTTTCATAGTCACATTCACCGAATAGGTGCAGCGTAATATGTTATTTTACAGGGTCAGCCATATTAGTTGAGTCGTATGGCGCCCCTGGAGCAAATTAGGGTTGTGTCTTGCTTAAGGGCACATCGACAGATTTCCCACCTTGTCGGATCAGGTATTCGAACCAGCGACCTTAGTTACTGGCCCAACGCTAATAAGAGAGGAAATGATATTCATAAAACTGGTGTTTGTTGTTGATATATCCTTTCAACAAAACAGGAAACTGGAAATGCTTCTCTCCAGACCTGCCATATTCATCCTCCTCTCTAATGACTTGGGGTTCCCACCAACCTGTTGTTCTTCAAAGCAAACATACTGTACCTACATAGACGACAGATACTTGGTCGATGTGATGTAGCCTACACATTTCAGCACATTGGACAGCACCCTTCAGGCAGGACGTTTGATGGATGTATGAAAGCCAGATTTTTGATTCTCTGAAACAGTGATTTCTGATCTGACTTCCTCTAGTTATTATTATAAGGGAAAAAATGTTGAACAAATTCGGGGGCAATAGAAAAGCAGTAGCTAGAGAGATTATTCTGATTGGGTTAGGTCAGCCAATGTAATTCCCTGTCAGAGCACTGGGAAATCAATGCTATTGGGCTGGACATACAGAAAAGCACATACACACATTTATCAGGGCAGAGTGAGTTGTTATTTTGAAGACTTGTGTTAGCTCCCAAAGCTAATACCCTTTAGCTCATGCATACGGACGCTCACACACACACACACACACACACACACACACACACACACACACACACACACACACACACACACACACACACACACACACACACACACACACACACACACACACACACACACACACACACACACACACACACACACACACATCTTCTAGACTGTTGTCTACCTGGAACTCAGGGTCAGAGATTTAAAAAAAGAAAGAGACAAAGTGACAGAGAAGGAGAAATGTAAAAATATCACCATCTGTTATGTTTGTGTCTCTCTGGTAACATTGTACTTTAGCTGTCCTGCTAATACAGCACTGTGGAAATACATGGAGAGAGAAAGAGGGAAGATAGAGAGAGAGAAGGGAGAGAGAGTGGAAGGGAGAGGGAGGATAGAGAGGGGAGGGAGAGAGAGGGAGGATAGAGAGAGAGACGACACAGGCTGGTGAAGGACCTGCATTTACCCTTAAGAGTATCTCGCTCTCTCTACCCCCCCCCCTCTCTCTATATATCCTCCCTCTCTCCCCTCTCTCTCTCTCCTCCCTCTCTCTCTCAATTTCATTTCAATTTAAGGGGCTTTATTGGCATGGGAAACATATGTTAACATTGCCAAAGGGACCAGGACGGCAGGGTAGCCTAGTGGTTAGAGCGTTGGACTAGTAATCGGAAGGTTGCAAGTTCAAACCCCTGAGCTGACAAGGTACAAATCTGTCGTTCTGCCCCTGAACAGGCAGTTAACCCACTGTTCCTAGGCCGTCATTGAAAATAAGAATTTGTTCTTAACTGACTTGCCTAGTTAAATAAAGGTTCAAAAAATAAAAGCAAGTGAAGTAGATAATAAACAAAAGTGAAATAAACAATAACAGTAAACATTAATAGTAAACATTACACTCACAAAGGTTCCAAAATGAGAAAGAGATATCAGGCATGAGAGGATCTGCAGAGAAGAATGGGAGAAACTCCCCAAATACAGGTGTGCCAAGATTCTAGTGTCATACCCAAAAAGACTGGAGGCGGGTGCTTCAACAAAGTACTGAGTAAAGGCTCTGAATACTTATGTAAATGTGATAATGAAATAAAAACGTAACAAAATAAAAAGTCAAGGGGTCTGAATGTTTTCTGAATGCTCTGTATGTGTCTCTAATATGGTCATACATTGGGCAGGAGGTTAGGAAGTGCAGCTCAGTTTCCACCTCATTTTGTGGGCAGTGTGCACATAGCCTGTCACCTCTTAAGAGCCAGGTCTGGCTACCTTTCTCAATAGCAAGGCTAGATATAGTCAACGATTCCCTTAATTTTGGGTCAATCACTCACAGTGGTCAGGTATTCTGCCACAGTGTACTCTCTGTTGAGGGGCAAGTACCATTCTAGTTTGCTCTGTTTTTTGCTTAATTCTTTTCAATGTGTCAAGTAATTATCTTCTTGTTTTCTCTCTCCCCCTCTCTCCTACCCTTGTCAAGGGACTGGTTGAGCTGTGAGTGAGTGAGGGCCTGAATTCAGAAACACATCAGTATCCATTTACACACACCATTACACACATCTATCACAATCACAATCACAAACACTGACACACGTACACACGCCCACACGCACACACACACAAATACACACTTAGAGCTGAAACATCAGAGGACTGTCCCTACTGACAAGGGACAAGTACAAAAAGGTGAGAAATGGAGAGATGAGAGGGATAATTTGGTGGGGAACGTAACAAAATGGGGGCTCGTCTGGGATCTTGTTTCCCATGAGTATAGTAGTCTCCATAAATCACCTACTCTGAAGCTCTGCTGTGCCCAGATTTGGAGTGTTCAAAATCCACTTCTGTGGTAGAGTTTCTGCCACATAAAAAAACATGAACTGGCTCACACCCAGAGAAAATGATTTGATGTGGAGGTGCTGACTAGCGGGGGAAAAACTATAAGCTATACAAGATAAAGACTGTCACACACCCTATATATAAACTCCCAATCATTTATTGGGTAAATCACCAATGTTTCCGCATCACTGTGACCCCTCAGGGTGACTGACATCCACCCTGAGGGGTCATCAGATTGGTGGAAGCATTTTGAAGGTTGCATAAACACACAAGCTAACAACAAAAGCATGGACTTTAAGTTGGAAGCATTTGTGGAAAATCCCAACATGGGACATGCTATATAAATGTACGAAGGCAAAATCATTATGATATCAAAGTTGCACATGCTGATTTGAAAGCAGTAGTGAAATATTTAGTTTACACTGCTTTGGTGGAGGAGGAAATGCTCCCGGAGCGGGAGGATGTTGAAAAGTACCTACGGGTGGTTGAGAACATCCCAATGACGTGCAACTGAGATTGGTAGAACTAAAGGCAAAATAGTAACGACAGAAATTAGAGCTTGAGCACAAGGAAGGTAAGAGATAGATCTGGAAGCACTCTGATTCTAGTCAGGCCATCCTGCACACAGAGTTTTATCTTGGTCGGAACAGACCACTTGTACCGCCTTTCAATACAAAGAAGGTGGATGTATATTGTACTCTGAACGGATTGCCACATCCCTAAAATATCCATGAGACATGTGTGCTCCAGTGGTCTTGAGAGACGTGGACTGTTAACACCTTTAGTTGGCTCTCCCTACTTGATTTCTAGAAAAAACATCCTTTATTTGATCTTCCCTGTTTTGCTTCCTGTCTTTAAGTTTAGCAAATTTAGTGGGCGCTCAGGGTGGTTGTCTTTTAGGACCCGGTTGTTGTTGGTCAACTTTCAGTGGACTCCCCATGAGTGTCTTTCAGAACCCCACCTAAAACCCCCACCTGCTTTGTTTTGGTTGTTGTCAGTGATGCATTGTTAGTTCCTCCTGTTTGAGCGAAAATTTTGAGTTTTCTTGCTGGGAAACGTAACAAATAAAATCTGTTTATTGGGTGCGTAAACAGTTTAGCAGATAATATAGCAGGTGCAGCGAAATACTTATGTTACTAGCTCCTAACAATAGAGTAAAATGTCAAACAAGTAACAAAAAATCAAGGTATTATTATTATTTTTTTTTACAAGAAATCCAATTAACAACCCAAATAGTAACATTAATCCAAATGCAATATATACGTATATACACAGGATGAGTTTACAGAAAATCACATTGTCGGCTTTTTGATGAATTTATTTGCAAATTATGGTGGAAAATAAGTATTTGGTCAATAACAAAAGTTTATCTCAATACTTTGTTATATACCCTTTGTTGGCAATGACAGAGGTCAAACGTTTTCTGTAATTCTTCACAAGATTTCACACACTGTTGCTGGTATTTTGGCCCATTCCTCCATGAAGATCTCCTCTAGAGCAGTGATGTTTTGGGGCTGTTGCTGGGCAACACAGACTTTCAACTCCCTCCAAAGATTTTCTATGGGGTTGAGATCTGGAGACTGGCTAGGCCACTCCAGGCCCTTGAAATGCTTCTTACGAAGCCACTCCTTCGTTGCCCGGGCGGTGTGTTTGGGATCATTGTCATGCTGAAAGACCCAGCCACATTTCATCTTCAATGCCATTGCTGATGGAAGGAGGTTTTCACTCAAAATCTCACGATACATGGCCTCATTCATTCTTTCCTTTACACGGATCAGTCGTCCTGGTCCCCATGCTTCACAGTAGGTATGGTGTTCTTTGGATGCAACTCAGCATTCTTTGTCCTCCAAACACGACGAGTTGAGTTTTTACCAAAAAATTATATTTTGGTTTCATCTGACCATATGATATTCTCCCAATCTTCTTCTGGATCATCCAAATGCTCTCTAGCAAACTTCAGACGGGCCTGGACATGTACTGGCTTAAGCAGGGGGACACGTCTGGCACTGCAGGATTTGAGTCCCTGGCGGCGTAGTGTGTTACTGATGGCAGGCTTGTTACTTTGGTCCCAGCTCTCTGCAGGTCATTCACTAGGTCCCCCCGTGTGGTTCTGGGATTTTTGCTCACAGTTCTTGTGATCATTTTGACCCCACAGGGTGAGATCTTGCGTGGAGCCCCAGATCGAGGGAGATGATCAGTGGTCTTGTATGTCTTCCATTTCCTAATAATTGCTCCCACAGTTGATTTCTTCAAACCAAGCTGCTTACATTTACATTTACATTTAAGTCATTTAGCAGACGCTCTTATCCAGAGCGACTTACCTATTGCAGATTCAGTCTTCCCAGCCTGGTGCAGGTCTACAATTTTGTTTCTGGTGTCCTTTGACAGCTCTTTGGTCTTGGCCATAGTGGAGTTTGGAGTGTGACTGTTTGAGATTGTGGACAGGTGTCTTTTATACTTGCTTGTTTGTAGGTGACCAAATACTTATTTTCCACCATAATTTGAAATTAAATTAATTAAAAATCCTACAATGTGATTTTCTGGAGAAAAAAAAATCTCATTTTTTCTGTCATAGTTGAAGTGTACCTATGATGAAAATTACAGGCCTATCTCATCTTTTTAAGTGGGAGAACTTGCACAATTGGTGGCTGACTAAATGCTTTTTTGCCCCACTGTATATACTAAGAATGATACGTACAGCAGTATGTATACTAAGAATGATATGTACAGCAGTAGATACAGCAGTAGATATACTAAGAATGATACTTACAGCAGTATATATACTATAGTATATATATACTATATATACAGTATATATACTCCTCCCTAAGTTTGTTTTACTCACTGCTTTAGCACACTCTGCTAACCCTGATGTCCTTGCCGTGTCTGAATCCTGGCTCAGGAAGGCCACCAAAAATTCAGAGATTTCCATACCCAACTATAACATCTTCCGTCAAGATAGAACTGCCAAAGGGGGCGGAGTCGCAGTCTACTGCAGAGATAGCCTGCAAAGTAATGTCATACTTTCCAGGTCCATACCCAAACAGTTTGAACTACTAATTTTGAAAATTACTCTCTCCAGAAACAAGTCTCTCACTGTTGCCGCCTGCTACCGACCCCCCTCAGCTCCCAGCTGTGCCCTGGACACCATTTGTGAATTGATCGCCCCCATCTAGCTTCAGAGTTCGTTCTGTTAGGTGACCTAAACTGGGATATGCTTAACACCCCGGCAGTCCTACAATCTAAGCTAGATGCCCTCAATCTCACTCAAATCATCAAGGAACCCACCAGGTACAACCCTAACTCTGTAAACAAGGGCACCCTCATAGACGTCATCCTGACCAACTGGTCCTCCAAATATACCTCTGCTGTCTTCAACCAGGATCTCAGCGATCACTGCCTCATCGCCTGTATCCGCCACGGAGCCGCAGTCAAACGACCACCCCTCATCACTGTCAAACGCTCCCTAAAACACTTCTGTGAGCAGGCCTTTCTAATCGACCTGGCCCGGGTATCCTGGAAGGACATTGACCTCATCCCGTCAGTTGAGGATGCATGGTCATTCTTTAAAAGTAACTTCCTCACCATTTTAGATAAGCATGCTCCATTCAAAAAATGCAGAACCAAGAACAGATACAGCCCTTGGTTCACTCCAGATCTGACTGCCCTCGACCAGCACAAAAACATCCTGTGGCGGACTGCAATAGCATCGAATAGCTCCCGTGATATGCAACTGTTCAGGGAAGTCAGGAACCAATACACGCAGTCAGTCAGGAAAGCTAAGGCCAGCTTCTTCAGGCAGAAGTTTGCATCCTGTAGCTCCAACTCCAAAAAGTTCTGGGACACTGTGAAGTCCATGGAGAACAAGAGCACCTCCTCCCAGCTGCCCACTGCACTGAGGCTAGGAAACACGGTCTCCACCGATAAATCCATGATTATCGAAAACTTCAATAAGCACTTCTCAACGGCTGGCCATACCTTCCGCCTGGCTACTCCAACCTCGGCCAACAGCTCCGCCCCCCCCGTAGCTCCTCACCCAAGCCTCTCCAGGTTCTCCTTTACCCAAATCCAGATAGCAGATGTTCTGAAAGAGCTGCAAAACCTGGACCCGTACAAATCAGCTGGGCTTGACAATCTGGACCCGCTATTTCTGAAACTATCTGCCGCCATTGTCGCAACCCCTATTACCAGCCTGTTCAACATCTCTTTCATATCGTCTGAGATCCCCAAGGATTGGAAAGCTGCCGCAGTCATCCCCCTCTTCAAAGGGGGAGACACCCTGGACCCAAACTGTTACAGACCTATATCCATCCTGCCCTGCCTATCTAAGGTCTTCGAAAGCCAAGTCAACAAACAGGTCACTGACCATCTCGAATCCCACCGTACCTTCTCCGCTGTGCAATCTGGTTTCCGAGCCGGTCACGGGTGCACCTCAGCCACACTCAAGGTACTAAACGATATCATAACCGCCATCGATAAAACACAGTACTGTGCAGCCGTCTTCATCGACCTCGCCAAGGCTTTCGACTCTGTCAATCACCATATTCTTATCGGCAGACTCAACAGCCTCGGTTTTTCGGATGACTGCCTTGCCTGGTTCACCAATTACTTTGCAGACAGAGTTCAGTGTGTCAAATCGGAGGGCATGCTGTCCGGTCCTCTGGCAGTGTCTATGGGGGTGCCACAGGGTTCAATTCTCGGGCCGACTCTTTTCTCTGTATATATCAATGAAGTGCTCTTGCTGCGGGCGATTCCCTGATCCACCTCTACGCAGACGACACCATTCTATATACTTTCGGCCCGTCATTGGACACTGTGCTATCTAACCTCCAAACGAGCTTCAATGCCATACAGCACTCCTTCCGTGGCCTCCAACTGCTCTTAAACGCGAGTAAAACCAAATGCATGCTTTTCAACCGATCGCTGCCTGCACCCGCATGCCCGACTAGCATCACCACCCTGGATGGTTCCGACCTTGAATATGTGGACATCTATAAGTACCTAGGTGTCTGGCTAGACTGCAAACTCTCCTTCCAGACCCACATCAAACATCTCCAATCGAAAATCAAATCAAGAGTCGGCTTTCTATTCCGCAACAAAGCCTCCTTCACTCACGCTGCCAAGCTTACCCTAGTAAAACTGACTATCCTACCGATCCTCGACTTCGGCGATGTCATCTACAAAATGGCTTCCAACACTCTACTCAGCAAACTGGATGCAGTCTATCACAGTGCCATCCGTTTTGTCACTAAAGCACCTTATACCACCCACCACTGCAACTTGTATGCTCTAGTCGGCTGGCCCTCACTACATATTCGTCGCCAGACCCACTGGCTCCAGGTCATCTACAAGTCCATGCTAGGTAAAGCTCCGCCTTATCTCAGTTCACTGGTCACGATGGCAACACCCATCCATAGCACGCGCTCCAGCAGGTGTATCTCACTGATCATCCCTAAAGCCAACACATCATTTGGCCGCCTTTCGTTCCAGTACTCTGCTGCCTGTGACTGGAACGAATTGCAAAAATCGCTGAAGTTGGAGACTTTTATCTCCCTCACCAACTTCAAACATCAGCTATCCGAGCAGCTAACCGATCGCTGCAGCTGTACATAGTCTATAGGAAAATAGCCCACCCATTTTCACCTACCTCATTCCCATACTGTTTTTATACTGTTTTTATTTATTTATTTTTCTGCTCTTTTGCACACCAATATCTCTACCTGTACATGACCATCTGATCATTTATCACTCCAGTGTTAATCTGCAAAATTGTATTATTTGCCTACCTCCTCATGCCTTTTGCACACATTGTATATAGACTGCCCATTTTTTCTACTGTGTTATTGACTTGTTAATTGTTTATTCCATGTGTAACTCTGTGTTGTCTGTTCACACTGCTATGCTTTATCTTGGCCAGGTCGCAGTTGCAAATGAGAACTTGTTCTCAACTAGCCTACCTGGTTAAATAAAGGTGAAATAAAATAAAATAAATAAAAAGAATGATACTTACAGCAGTATATATACTAAGAATGATACTTACAGCAGTATATATACTAAGAATGATACTTACAGCAGTATATATACTAAGAATGATACTTACAGCAGTATATATACTAAGAATGATACTTACAGCAGTAGATATACTAAGAATGATATGTACAGCAGTATATATACTAAGAATGATACTTACAGCAGTATATATACTAAGAATGATACTTACAGCAGTAGATATACTAAGAATGATATGTACAGCAGTATATATACTAAGAATGATACTTACAGCAGTAGATATACTAAGAATGATATGTACAGCAGTAGATATACTAAGAACGATTACTACTTCACCATTTCTATCTTACCTGCTACTCATCGCTCATATGGTGTGTGTGGGTGGTGTCTGTATGCGGGTGGTGTATGTGATGGTTTCAAGAACTGTAGAGGTAAACCCAGCCCCATTATGCCTTCCTTCCTCTCCCCCTTCTTCCCTCCTCCACTCCTCCACTCCTCACTTCTAGTCCTCCTCTTCCTCCCTCTCCCCCTTCTTCCCTCCTCCACTCCTCACTTCTAGTCCTCCTCTTCCTCCCTCTCCTCCTTCTTCCCTCCTCCACTCCTCACTTCTAGTCCTCCTCTTCCTCCCTCTCCTCCTTCTTCCCTCCTCCCTCCTCCACTCCTCACTTCTAGTCCTCCTCTTCCTCCCTCTCCCCCTTCTTCCCTCCTCCACTCCTCACTTCTAGTCCTCCTTCTTCCCTCCTCCAATCCTCACTTCTAGTCCTCCTCTTCCTCCCTCTCCTCCTTCTTCACTCCTCCACTCCTCACTTCTAGTCCTTTTCTTCCTCCCTCTCCCCCTTCTTCTCTCCTCCACTCCTCACTTCTAGTCCACCTCTTCCTCCCTCTCCCCCTTCTTCCCTCCTCTACTCCTCACTTCTAGTCCTCTCTTCCTCCCTCTCCTCCATCTTCATTCCTCCACTCCTCACTTCTAGTCCTCCTCTTCCTCCCTCTCCTCCTTCTTCACTCCTCCACTCCTCACTTCTAGTCCTCCTCTTCCTCCCTCTCCCCTTCTTCCTCCTCCACTCCCTCACTTCTAGTCCTCCTCTTCCTCCCTCTCCTCCTTCTTCCCTCCTCCCTCCTCACTTCTAGTCCTCCCCTTCCTCCCTCTCCCCCTTCTTCCTCCTCCACTCCTCACTTCTAGTCCTCCTCTTCCTCCCTCTCCCCCTTCTTCCCTCCTCCACTCCTCACTTCTAGTCCTCCTCTTCCTCCCTCTCCCCTTCTTCCCTCCTCCACTCCTCACTTCTAGTCCTCCTCTTCCTCCCTCTCCCCCTTCTTCCCTCCTCCACTCCTCACTTCTAGTCCTCCTCTTCCTCCCTCTCCCCCTCCTCCACTCCTCCACTCCTCACTTCTAGTCCTCCTCTTCCTCCCTCTCCCCCTTCTTCCCTCCTCCACTCCTCACTTCTAGTCCTCCTCTTCCTCCCTCTCCTCCTTCTTCCCTCCTCCCTCCTCACTTCTAGTCCTCCTCTTCCTCCCTCTCCTCCTTCTTCCCTCCTCCCTCCTCCACTCCTCACTTCTAGTCCTCCTCTTCCTCCCTCTCCCCTTCTTCCCTCCTCCACTCCTCACTTCTAGTCCTCCTTCTTCCCTCCTCCAATCCTCACTTCTAGTCCTCCTCTTCCTCCCTCTCCTCCTTCTTCACTCCTCCACTCCTCACTTCTAGTCCTTTTTCTTCCTCCCTCCCCCTTCTTCTCTCCTCCACTCCTCACTTCTAGTCCTCCTCTTCCTCCCTCCCCTCTCCCCCTTCTTCCCTCCTCCACTCCTCACTTCTAGTCCTCCTCTTCCTCCCTTCTTCTTCTCTCCTCCACTCCTCACTTCTAGTCCACCTCTTCCTCCCTCTCCCCTTCTTCCCTCCTCTACTCCTCACTTCTAGTCCTCCTCTTCCTCCCTCTCCTCCATCTTCATTCCTCCACTCCTCACTTCTAGTCCTCCCTTCCTCCCTCTCCTCCTTCTTCACTCCTCCACTCCTCACTTCTAGTCCTCCTCTTCCTCCCTCTCCCCCTTCTTCCCTCCTCCACTCCTCACTTCTAGTCCTCCTCTTCCTCCCTCTCCTCCTTCTTCCCTCCTCCACTCCTCACTTCTAGTCCTCCTCTTCCTCCCTCTCCCCCTTCTTCCCTCCTCCACTCCTCACTTCTAGTCCTCCTCTTCCTCCCTCTCCCCCTTCTTCCCTCCTCCACTCCTCACTTCTAGTCCTCCTTCTTCCTCCCTCTCCCCTTCTTCCCTCCTCCACTCCTCACTTCTAGTCCTCCCTCTCCCCCTTCTTCCCTCCTCCACTCCTCACTTCTAGTCCTCCCTTCCTCCTTCTTCCTCCACTCCTCACTTCTAGTCCTCCTCTTCCTCCCTCTCCCCCTTCTTCCCTCCTCCACTCCTCACTTCTTGTCCTCCTTTTCCTCCCTCTCCTCCTTCTTCACTCCTCCACTCCTCACTTCTAGTACTCCTCTTCCTCCCTCTCCCCCTTCCTCCCTCCTCCACTCCTCACATCTAGTCCTCCTTTCCTCCCTCTCCTCCTTCTTCACTCCTCCATTCCTCACTTCTAGTCCTCCTCTTCCTCCCTCTCCCCCTTCTTCCCTCCTCCACTCCTCACTTCTAGTCCTCCTCTTTCTCCCTCTCCCTTCTTCCCTCCTCCACTCCTCACTTCTAGTCCTCCTCTTCTTCCCTCTCCCCTTCTTCCCTCCTCCACTCCTCACTTCTTGTCCTCCTCTTCCTCCCTCTCCTTCTTCCCTCCTCCACTCACTTCTAGTCCTCCTTTTCCTCCCTCTCCTCCTTCTTCCCTCCTCCACTCCTCACTTCTAGTCCTCCTCTTCCTCCCTCTCCCCTTCTTCACTCCTCCACTCCTCACTTCTAGTCCTCCTCTTCCTCCCTCTCCCCTTCTTCACTCCTCCACTCCTCACTTCTAGTCCTCCTCTTCCTCCCTCTCCCCCTTCTTCCTCCTCCACTCCTCACTTCTTGTCCTCCTCTTCCTCCCTCTCCTTCTTCCCTCCTCCACTCACTTCTAGTCCTCCTTTCCTCCCTCTCCTTCTTCCCTCCTCCACTCCTCACTTCTAGTCCTCCCTTCCTCCCTCTCCTTCTTCCCTCCTCCACTCCTCACTTCTAGTCCTCCTCTTCCTCCCTCTCCCCTTCTTCACTCCTCCACTCCTCACTTCTAGTCCTCCTCTTCCTCCCTCTCCCCCTTCTTCCCTCCTCCACTCCTCACTTCTTGTCCTCCTCTTCCTCCCTCTCCTTCTTCCCTTCTCCACTCACTTCTAGTCCTCCTCTTCCTCCCTCTCCCCCTTCTTCACTCCTCCACTCCTCACTTCTAGTCCTCCTCTTCCTCCCTCTCCTTCTTCCCTCCTCCACTCCTCACTTCTTGTCCTCCTCTTCCTCCCTCTCCTTCTTCCCTCCTCCACTCACTTCTAGTCCTCCTTTTCCTCCCTCTCCCCCTTCTTCACTCCTCCACTCCTCACTTCTAGTCCTCCTTTTCCTCCCTCTCCCCCTTCTTCACTCCTCCACTCCTCACTTCTAGTCCTCCTTTTCCTCTTCTCCCCTCCTCCCTGACATCTCCTCTTCCTCTCTTCTGTCACAGCTTCCCTTCCCCCTCTCTTCTCTAACCTCTCTCCTTCCCTTCCTCAGGGAAGACATTTTTCCCCTCCACTTGATCCCATCGATTTCTGTCCAGTTCAAGGATGTCACTTTCTCCTTTTTCTCTTTCCTTCTTTCTCTCTTACCCTTTTCTTTGTTCTCTCTTTCTCTCTCTCATCATCCCCCTTTCTCTATTATCTTGTTGATTGTTTGTTATTCTGTGTGTTGTCCTGTAGGAAACAAGCAGGAAACCAGAATATAATCCAGAGTTGATCCAAAAATCAGTTTATTACAAAATATCAGATGTGTTGTATTACAGATCTTTTGTCCTCCAGCCAATATTACTACCATCAGTTTATAGCACTACCAGCTAGAGCCAGCACACACACACACACACACACACACACACACACACACACACACACACACACACACACACACACACACACACACACACACACACACACACACACACACACACACACACACACACACACACACACACACACACACACACACACGCACCACACACGTATGCACACACACACGTATGCACACACACACACACACACACACACACACACACACACACACACACACACACACACACACACACACACACACACACACACACACACACACACACACACACACACACACACACACACACACACACACACACACACACACACACACACAGCATCTTCATGATTATCATTATCATCTTAAAATCTTCTGTCTGTCACACACCATTAAACACTATACTGTTTACAGGACTTATCAACACATATATGCTTGTATTCCATGTAATATTAACATCACAATAGTACATTATCTACAATACAACAACATCATCATGCTTTCCAATGACACGTTATATCCGTGCAGGATACTACATGTGGACTCGGTGTTGAAGTCATGAAAAGTGCTACAGGTACAGTAGAATGTGGTTTATATCCCTGAACACAGCAGATCACCACCAGTACAATCAACAGCATTTACAGCAGGTATTTACACACACACACACACACACACACACACACACACACACACACACACACACACACACACACACACACACACACACACACACACACACACACACACACACACACACACACACACACACACACACACACACACACACACACACACACACCACACACACTCTGAGAGCTGAAGTCATTACAGCAACATAAATAATCCCTAGACATCCAAACAATAAATATTCAGACTTCATATTTGACCCTGTGAGCGACTGTGTAATACTAACAATGATATTAATCAAATATATATATATATATATAACTAAATAATAGAACTATATAATAACTTAACTACTGAGCATGCAGTTGTGTGCTTGTCCAGTGTTTCCTTCGTAGGACTCAGCCATGTCTGTTCTATTAAGTATATTTCTATGGCCAGCCCAGTTCTCTAGTACACAGGTGGGCTGGTCTGTAGGTTTAGATCGGTGGTTAATGGTCTGTAATTATAGGAAGACGTCTGTAGTTTCCTGTCTGTGGTTAAAGGTCTGTAATTATAAGGAAATGCTGTAGTTTCCTGTCTGTAGGTTTAGGTCTGTAGGGTTAAATGTCTGTAATTACAGGGAAATGTCTGTAGATTCCGGTATGTAGGTTTAGGTCTGTGGTTAAAGGTCTGTAATTATAAGGAAATGCCTGTAGTTTCCTGTCTGTAGGTTTAGGTCTGTAGGGTTAAATGTATGTAATTACAGGGAAATGTCTGTGGTTTCCTGTCTGTAGGGTTAAATGTATGTAGTTTCTGGTCTGTAGGTTTAGATCTGTGGGGTTATAGGTCAGTAGTCCTGGAGTCTGTCTCAGCCTACTTTCCCATAAGCGTCCAGAAGCAGGATGCTTGCCTGTTCTAGGTTCCACTGGCAACGCTCTAGAACCTCCTGGCACTCTGATCTAGAACGCAAACCCAGGCGAAACAACTGTTCAACCTATAACAGAGAGAGAGAGATGTTAGAGAGAGAGATGTTAGAGAGAGAGAGAGATGTTAGAGAGAAAGATGTTAAGAGAGAGAGATGTTAGAGAGAGAGATGTTAGAGAGATAAAGATGTTAGAGAGAGAGATGTTAGAGAGAGAGATGTTAGAGAGAGAGATGTTAGAGAGAGAGATGTTAAGAGAGAGAGATGTTAGAGAGAGAGATGTTAGAGAGAGAGATGTTAGAGAGAGATATGTTAGAGAGAGAGATGTTAGAGAGAGATATGTTAGAGAGAGAGAGATGTTAGAGAGAGAGATATGTTAGAGAGAGAGATGTTAGAGAGAGAGAGATGTTAGAGAGATAAAGATGTTAGAGAGAGAGATGTTAGAGAGAGAGATGTTAGAGAGAGAGAGATGTTAGAGAGATAAAGATGTTAGAGAGAGAGATGTTAGAGAGAGATATGTTAGAGAGAAAGATGTTAGAGAGAAAGATGTTAGAGAGAGAGATGTTAGAGATAAAGATGTTAGAGAGAGAGATGTTAGAGAGAGAGATGTTAGAGAGAGAGATATGTTAGAGAGAGAGATGTTAGAGAGAGAGAGATGTTAGAGAGAGAGATGTTAGAGAGAGAGAGATGTTAGAGAGATAAAGATGTTAGAGAGAGAGATGTTAGAGAGAGATATGTTAGAGAGAAAGATGTTAGAGAGAAAGATGTTAGAGAGAGAGAGATGTTAGAGAGAGAGATATGTTAGAGAGAGAGATGTTAGAGAGAGAGAGATGTTAGAGAGATAAAGATGTTAGAGAGAGAGATGTTAGAGAGAGAGATGTTAGAGAGAGAGAGATGTTAGAGAGATAAAGATGTTAGAGAGAGAGATGTTAGAGAGAGATATGTTAGAGAGATAAAGATGTTAGAGAGAGAGATGTTAGAGAGAGAGATGTTAGAGAGATAAAGATGTTAGAGAGAGAGATGTTAGAGAGAGAGATATGTTAGAGAGAGAGATGTTAGAGAGAGAGATGTTAGAGAGAGAGAGATGTTAGAGAGAGAGAGATGTTAGAGAGAGAGATATGTTAGAGAGAGAGATGTTAGAGAGAGAGATGTTAGAGAGAGAGATATGTTAGAGAGAGAGATGTTAGAGAGAGAGAGATGTTAGAGAGATAAAGATGTTAGAGAGAGAGATGTTAGAGAGAGAGATGTTAGAGAGATAAAGATGTTAGAGAGAGAGATGTTAGAGAGAGAGAGATGTTAGAGAGATAAAGATGTTAGAGAGAGAGATGTTAGAGAGATAAAGATGTTAAGAGAGATGTTAGAGAGAGAGATGTTAGAGAGATAAAGATGTTAGAGAGAGAGATGTTAGAGAGAGAGATGTTAGAGAGATAAAGATGTTAGAGAGAGAGATGTTAGAGAGAGAGATGTTAGAGAGATAAAGATGTTAGAGAGAGAGATGTTAGAGAGAGAGAGATGTTAGAGAGATAAAGATGTTAGAGAGAGAGATGTTAGAGAGAGAGATGTTAGAGAGATAAAGATGTTAGAGAGAGAGATGTTAGAGAGAGAGATGTTAGAGAGAGAGATGTTAGAGAGAGAGAGATGTTAGAGAGATAAAGATGTTAGAGAGAGAGATGTTAGAGAGAGAGATGTTAGAGAGATAAAGATGTTAGAGAGAGAGATGTTAGAGAGAGAGAGATGTTAGAGAGATAAAGATGTTAGAGAGAGAGATGTTAGAGAGATAAAGATGTTAAGAGAGAGAGATGTTAGAGAGAGAGAGATGTTAGAGAGAGAGATGTTAGAGAGAGAGATGTTAGAGAGAGAGATGTTAGAGAGAGAGATGTTAGAGAGATAAAGATGTTAGAGAGAGAGATGTTAGAGAGAGAGATGTTAGAGAGAGAGATGTTAGAGAGATAAAGATGTTAGAGAGAGAGATGTTAGAGAGAGAGAGATGTTAGAGAGATAAAGATGTTAGAGAGAGAGATGTTAGAGAGATAAAGATGTTAGAGAGAGAGATGTTAGAGAGATAAAGATGTTAGAGAGAGAGATGTTAGAGAGAAAGATGTTAGAGAGAGAGAGATGTTAGAGAGAAAGATGTTAAGAGAGAGAGATGTTAGAGAGAAAGATGTTAGAGAAAGAGATGTTACAGAGAGAGATGTTAGAGAGAGAGATGTTAGAGAGAAAGATGTTAGAGAGAGAGAGATGTTAGAGAGAGAGATGTTAGAGAGAGAGATATGTTAGAGAGAGAGATGTTAGAGAGAAAGATGTTAGAGAGATAAAGATGTTAGAGAGATAAAGATGTTAAGAGAGAGAGAGATGTTAGAGAGAGAGATATGTTAGAGAGAGAGATGTTAGAGAGATAAAGATGTTAGAGAGAGAGATGTTAGAGAGAGAGAGATGTTAGAGAGATAAAGATGTTAGAGAGAGAGATGTTAGAGAGAGAGAGATGTTAGAGAGATAAAGATGTTAGAGAGAGAGATGTTAGAGAGATAAAGATGTTAGAGAGAGAGATGTTAGAGAGAAAGATGTTAGAGAGAGAGATGTTAGAGAGAAAGATGTTAGAGAAAGAGATGTTACAGAGAGAGATGTTAGAGAGAGAGAGATGTTAGAGAGAAAGATGTTAGAGAGAGAGAGATGTTAGAGAGAGAGATGTTAGAGAGAGAGATATGTTAGAGAGAGAGATGTTAGAGAGAAAGATGTTAGAGAGATAAAGATGTTAGAGAGAGAGATGTTAGAGAGAAAGATGTTAGAGAGAGAGATATGTTAGAGAGAGAGATGTTAGAGAGAGAAAGATGTTAGAGAGAGAGATATGTTAGAGAGATAAAGATGTTAGAGAGAGAGATGTTAGAGAGATAAAGATGTTAGAGAGAGAGCTGTTAGAGAGAAAGATGTTAGAGAGAGAGATATGTTAGAGAGAGAGATGTTAGAGAGAGAGAGATGTTAGAGAGAAAGATGTTAGAGAGAGAGAGATGTTAGAGAGAGAGATGTTAGAGAGAAAGATGTTAGAGAGAGAAAGATGTTAGAGAGAGAGATATGTTAGAGAGAAAGATGTTAGAGAAAGAGATGTTACAGAGAGAAATCTAAGAGAGAGATGTAAGAGAGAGATGTTAGAGAAAGAGATGTTAGAGAGAAAGCTGTTAGAGAGAGAGAGATGTTAGAGAGAGAGATGTTAGAGAAAGAGAGATGTTAGAGAGAAAGATGTTAGAGAAAGAGAGATGTTAGAGAGAGAAATCTAAGAGAGAGATCTAAGAGAGAGATGTTAGAGAAAGAGATGTTACAGAGAGAAAGATGTTAGAGAAAGAGATCTTAGAGAGAGAGAATGTTAGAGAGAGATCTAAGAGAGAGAGAGAGAGATCTAAGAGAGAGATCTTAGAGAGAGATGTTAGAGAGATAAAGATGTTAGAGAGAGAGATGTTAGAGAGAGAGATGTTAGAGAGAGAGAGATGTTAGAGAGATAAAGATGTTAGAGAGAGAGATGTTAGAGAGAGATATGTTAGAGAGATAAAGATGTTAGAGAGAGAGATGTTAGAGAGAGAGATGTTAGAGAGATAAAGATGTTAGAGAGATGTTAGAGAGAGAGATGTTAGAGAGAGAGATATGTTAGAGAGAATACAGATGAGAGAGAGAGAGATGTTAGAGAGAGAGATGTTAGAGAGAGATATGTTAGAGAATACAGATGAGAGAGATGAGAGAGAGATATGTTAGAGAGAGAGATGAGAGAGAGAGAGATGTTAGAGAGATACAGATGAGAGAGAGAGAGATGTTAGAGAGAGAGATGTTAGAGAGATAAAGATGTTAGAGAGAGATGAGAGAGAGAGAGATATGTTAGAGAATACAGATGAGAGAGAGAGAGATGTTAGAGAGAGAGAGAAGATGTTAGAGAGAATAAAGATGAGAGAGAGAGATGTTAGAGAGATACAGATGAGAGAGAGAGAGATATGTTAGAGAGATACAGAGAGAGAGAGAGATGTTAGAGAGATGTTAGAGAGATGTTAGAGAGAGAGATGTTAGAGAGAGAGATGTTAGAGAGAGAGAGATGTTAGAGAGATAAAGAGAGAGAGAGAGAGAGAGAGAGATATGTTAGAGAGAATAAAGATGAGAGAGAGAGAGAGAGATGAGAGAGAGAGAGAGAGAGAGAGAGATATGTTAGAGAGATAAAGATGAGAGAGAGAGATGAGAGAGAGAGATGTTAGAGAGATACAGATGTTAGAGAGAGAGAGATGTTAGAGAGAGAGATGTTAGAGAGATAAGAGAGAGAGAGAGAGATGTTAGAGAGAATACAGATGAGAGAGAGAGAGATGTTAGAGAGAGAGAGATGAGAGAGAGAGATGTTAGAGAGACAGATGAGAGAGAGAGATGAGAGAGAGAGATGTTAGAGAGATAAGAGAGAGAGAGAGATGAGAGAGAGAATACAGATGAGAGAGAGAGAGAGAGAAAGAGAGAGAGAGAGAGAGAGAGATATGTTAGAGAGATACAGATGAGAGAGAGAGAGATAGAGAGAATACAGAGAGAGAGAGAGATATGAGAGAGAATACAGATGAGAGAGAGAGAGAGAGAGAGAGTTAGAGAGAGAGAGATGTTAGAGAGAATAGAGAGAGAGAGAGAGAGATATGTTAGAGAGAATACAGATGAGAGAGAGAGAGATATGTTAGAGAGAATACAGATGAGAGAGAGAGAGATATGTTAGAGAGAATACAGATGAGAGAGAGAGAGATATGTTAGAGAGAATACAGATGAGAGAGAGAGAGAGATATGTTAGAGAGAATACAGATGAGAGAGAGAGAGATGTTAGAGAGAATACAGATGAGAGAGAGAGAGATGTTAGAGAATACAGATGAGAGAGAGAGATATGTTAGAGAGAATACAGATGAGAGAGAGAGATATGTTAGAGAGTACAGATGAGAGAGAGAGAGAGAGAGAGAGAGATGTTAGAGAGATACAGATGAGAGAGAGAGATGAGAGAGAGAGAGAGAGAGAGAGAGAGAGAGAGAGAGATATGTTAGAGAGAATACAGATGAGAGAGAGAGAGAGAGAGAGAGAGAGAGAGAAGAGAGAGAGAGAGAGAGAGAGATATGTTAGAGAGAATACAGATGAGAGAGAGAGAGAGATGTTAGAGAGAATACAGATGAGAGAGAGAGAGAGATATGTTAGAGAGAATACAGAGAGAGAGAGAGAGAGATATGTTAGAGAGAATACAGATGAGAGAGAGAGAGAGATATGTTAGAGAGAATACAGATGAGAGAGAGAGAGAGATATGTTAGAGAGAATACAGATGAGAGAGAGAGAGATGTTAGAGATAACACAGATGTTAGAGAGAGATATGTTAGAGAGAACACAGATGTTATAGAGAGAGAGATGTTAGAGATAACACAGATGTTATAGAGAGAGAGATGTTAGAGAACACAGAAGTTATATATATATAGAGAGAGAGATGTTAGAGAGAACACAGATGTTATAGAGGGAGAGAGAGAGATGTTAGAGAGAACACAGATGTTATAGAGAGAGAGATAATAATAATATATGCCATTTAGCAGACGCTTTTATCCAAAGCGAGTTACAGTCATGATGTTAGAGAGAATACAGATGTTATAGAGAGAGAGATGTTAGAAAGAACACAGATGTTATAGAGAGAGAGATGTTAGAGAGAATACAGATGTTATAGAGAGAGAGAGATGTTAGAGAGAACACAGATGTTATAGAGAGAATACCGATGTTAGAGAGAGAGAGCACGCAGGGCATTCTACGCCATTAAAAAGACAATTCAAATTCAAATACCTATTAAAATTTGGCTAGAACTAATTGAATATGTCATTGAACCAATTACACTTTATGGCAGCGAGATGTGGGGTCCACTTGCAAAACAAGATTTCATAAAATGGGACAAACATCCCATTGAAACCCTGCATGCAGAGTTCTGTAATATTCTCCTACATGTCCAGAGGAAAACTACAAACAATGCATGCAGGGCAGAATTAGGCCAATATCCACTAATAATAAAAACTCAAAAAATAGCAATTAAGTTTTGGAAACATCTCAAATACAGTGACTCCATCTCATATCATTACCAAGCCATGTAATGCCAAGAGCTGAGCAAAGAAAAGAGTCCCCTCATCCAGCTGATCCTGGGGATGAGTTCACAAACCTGTTCTACTAACGCACTGAAGCCTCAGGACCAGAACATCCAATCAATCAGGATAAACCAAATTACAACACAGTCAAAACAAAACTATATTGCTTATTGGGAAACGCAAACACAAGCACAAAGCAAAATGCAGTGCTATCTGGCCCTAAATCGACAGTACACCATGGCTAAATATTTGACCATGGTTACTGATCAAAACCTTAGAAAAACCTTGACAAAGTACAGGCTCAGTGAGCACAGCCTTGCCACTGAGAAGGGTAGACACAGGAAAACCTGGTTCCCTGTAGAGGAAAGGCTGTGCAACCACTGCACAACAGCAGAACCTGAGACGGAGCTGCATTTCCTGACTAAATGTTAAAATATAAAACAATTAGAGAGTGTAATTTCCCTAAATTTGAAACCCTTATTCAAAGACCTCTCTGATGAGAGTAGACTACCCGTCCTGTTGGTGGAGGACGCAGATAGCTGTGGGTTGGCAGGGCACTATATTGCTGCCTGCCATAAGTTGAGGGACAGTGTCTGACAGACCAATCAACCTGCACATGTCCTCTACTGTATGCTTATTGTTATTGTTGAATGTATGGTTATTTTGACACTTGATTATTATTGTTACTGTTGTCCCATTGACAATTTTGATTCTCATTTAAAAAAATATTTTCTTATATTGTAAAATTGTATCCAAAATAAGCTTTGGCAATATGTACATTGTTACGTCATGCCAATGAAGCGAATTGAATTGAATTGAATTCAATTGAAAGAGAGAGAGATCTTAAAGAGAATACAGATGTTATATAGAGAGAGAGAGATGTTAGAGAGAATACAGATGTTATAGAGAGAGAGAGATGTTAGAGAGAATACAGATGTTAGAGAGAGAGAGATGTTAGAGAGAATACAGATGTTATAGAGAGAGAGATGTTAGAGAGAACACAGATGTTATAGAGAGAGAGATGTTAGAGAGAATACAGATGTTATAGAGAGAGAGAGAGAGAGAGAGAGAGAGAGAGAGAGAGAGAGAGAGAATACAGATGTTAGAGAGAGAGAATACAGATGTTAGAGAGAGATGTTAGAGAGTATGCAGATGTTATAGAGAGACAGATGTTAGAGAGAATGCAGATGTTATAGAGAGAGAGATGTTAGAGAGTATGCAGATGTTATAGAGAGACAGATGTTAGAGAGACAGATGTTATAGAGAGACAGATGTTAGAGAGACAGATGTTATAGAGAGAGAGAGATAGAGAGAATACCTGCACAGAGATGTTAGAGAGAATGCAGATGTTATAGAGAGAGAGAGATGTTAGAGAGAATACAGATGTTATAGAGAGAGAGATGTTAGAGAGAATACAGATGATATAGAGAGAGATGTTAGAGAATACAGATGTTATATATATAGAGAGAGAGATAGAGAGAATACAGATGTTAGAGAGAGAGAGAGATGTTAGAGAGAATACAGATGATATAGAGAGAGATGTTAGAGAGAATACAGATGTTATAGAGAGAGAGAGAGATGTTAGAGAGTATGCAGATGTTATAGAGAGACAGATGTTAGAGAGACAGATGTTATAGATAGAGAGCTAGAGATAATACCTGCACAGAGATGTTAGAGAGAATGCAGATGTTATAGAGAGAGAGAGAGAGAGATGTTAGAGAGAATACAGATGTTAGAGAGTGTGTGTGTGTTTGTGTGCGTGTAAACACACAAGCAAACACACACACAAACACACACAATGTTTAAGCATCTCATAGGTTTAGAAGTCTTGCACTTGAATGCATTTCTGACACAATAAACAAGTAAACACAAACAGCACTTGAATGCAGCCTCATTGTTCTGAACATCTCTAACCTGAATGAGGCCGTTCTCCCGTTGCCTGCTGGGAGCTGTAGTTAAATGTTGAGTCCTGTGGTTGTTGTTGTTGTAAGAGGAGTTAGGCCTGGCCCCACCCCCACCTGGCTGCTGTTGCACCATGGGTCGGACGGTGGCCATTTTGGTGGCTCCATACCTCTCTGAGTAGGCGGGGCGTTCAGAACTCTGAGAGTTGTCAATAAGGATTGACAGGCCACGCCCCTCAGAGAGGGGATCCAACGAGGAACTGGGGGGAGGGGCAGCCATAAGCATGGAGGAATAGAGGGAGGAGGAGGGAGGAGAGGAAGAGGGGGAGGAGGAGATTAGAGAGCCGAGAGGACCAACAACCCCGTATAGTCCAGTCCTCTGACGAGGAGAGAAGGAGAGGGGGGAGGGGGAGACAAAGGGAGGAGGAGAGAGGGGAGACAGAGAGGGGAAGCACTAAAGGAAGGGGGGAGGAGGAGCGTGAGGAGGGCTGAGAGAAGGCGTGGTCTCTGGGAGGGATCTGAGGGGGTGTGTTTTCCCTCTCACATAGGGAAACGCGTTTGGAGGAGCGGAGGGGTGGGATGGGGGAGCGTGGAGGTAGCATGGGTCTGTCCTCATAGGAGGAAGAGGAGGGGGGAGGAAGGTAGATCTGTCTGTGAGGGGCCAAGGAGAGGGGGAGGGGGGAGGAGGGGAGGGAACGGCCGGTTGTCATGGGAACACGCAGCTTCACCATCACCTGCAGGTCAGCAGGAAGAGAGAAAAACGACGTTAAAACTCCAGTCTCAAATGACTAACCTGTGGTGTGTGTGTGTCTGTGTGTGTCTGTGTGTGTCTGTGTGTGTGTCTGTGTGTGTCTGTGTGTGTCTGTGTCGTACCTCTCTCTGCAGCTCCTGGAACAGATCAGCTGACTGAGTTAAGCCCCTCCTCTCTGCATCAGTGTTGGGCGGAGCCAACATCCCCTCTGGCAATCCAGTGATAGATCGAACCTCCTGGTCTGCCAATTGACCCTCGGCCTCAGTGGCAACCTCGTCGTAGGCAGGAAGAGGGAGGGGCCAGTCCAGGATGGAAGGAAGGTCCTGGAGAGAGAGTATAAGGTTATTTTGCCTACTGAGTGTGTGTGTGTGTGTGTGTGTGTGTGTGTGTGTGTGTGTGTGTGTGTGTGTGTGTGTGTGTGTGTGTGTGTGTGTGTGTGTGTGTGTGTGTGTGTGTGTGTGTGTGTGTGTGTGTGTGTGTGTGTGTGTGTGTGTACCTGGAGTGTGTCCTGGTCAGGTATGCGTGTCTCAGTGAGAGGGGAGGGTGTGGCCGAGCTGAAGCTGTCATCGGTAAAGTCGATGAGCGAGACTTCGCTTTTGGCTGACCTCACACCTGACCCCTCCCCCGGGCGGAGTTTAAGGCCTATAGCCGCGCCCAGCCTCTTCAGCCCCGACGAAGCACCTTCATAATCATCATCATCATCTAACACAGAGTCATAGAACGGCTCTACACACGCACGCACACACACACACGCACGCACACACACACACACGCACGCACACACACACACACACACACACACACACACACACACACACACACACACACAGAGATATCATCAATCAGAGAGTCATAGACAGCTCAACATATACAGGTAAATACACACTCAGCGTGGGAGACATACTGTTGATCAGGACAGCAGGCTGGGGAGGACGAGGAGGAGGCTTCTCTGAGAGACAAAACAGAAAGAAGGAGAGACTTTATGAATGAATGAAAAGGTAGTAAGATATTTGTAAGGAGAGAATAACTGTGTGTTAGTTTGTGTAGCCTACTCACTCCTGGTGCGGCTGGGTAGTTTGGTGGGCCGGGCAGTGGAAGGATCCATTCCCATAACATCAGGGGGGTCCATAGGATTTCCCAAGTACAGGCTGGAGAGGGGTAAAGACCAGGGATATAGTAGAGTTTAAACACAGTACTTCAGGTGTTCTTTCTAAAAACTTTTTGGGGACTTTTCCATTGGTTTTATTGTGCCTGACAAGCTAAAGAGCAATAGCACTGCTAACGGGGCTCTGCTTTACTCCAGTTGTCAGACACTGTACCTGCAGGTATCAGCCAGGTCTCTGTGTGTGTGTGTACCTGTCTATGCGGTCAGCGTGCCCCCAGCTCCTGTGTGGGTCAGTGTCTCCATGTCCAGTGTGAATGAAGGAGTGTGTGAGGGGTCTGCTGATGTCTTGGGCCGACAGGCCGCTGACCGACGTGACCACGTGGCGAGGAAACTGTCCCACGCGCAACGTCCTTCTGTTCTGACCTCTCCACCAATAGAGCTCTGCTCTGGAGACACAGAGACACACATGAACACAAGCCGATATGATTCCCTATTGCACATTACAGAGAAGGATATGTTCTTCATATTAGATATCTATCTGCCTTTCTGAATGATGAATCATTCTTCTTACACACACCCACACACACTGACCTGCCCTCGACGACGGTGATGATGTCATTCATGTTGATCTGAAGTTTGTCTGGTTCTTCAAAGTCCTGCAGTGATCTCATGTCTGTAGGCATGATCTACACACACACACACACACACACACACACACACACACACACACACACACACACACACACACACACACACACACACACACACACACACACACACACACACACACACACACACACACACACACACACACACACACACACACACACACACACACACACCATCATGACTACTAGGCGGAGAATGTCATGCGCGGTTTTCCAGTGACAGATTGGTCCGAATCCTGGACTAAAAAGCATGATTCTACATGAAATAATTCTACAGGACTAGGCTTAATCTGTGTCTGGGAAATCTGCCCCAAGATTTATAAAACCAACATACATTTTCCCTTTGCACCTGCAGTCTTGCAATCACTTGTGTACCTACAGTGCTCTCTGCTGGACACTTGGTGAACCATGCCATGAATGTGTATTCTAGTGATGCACGGTTTCACCTGTTTGTTCACATGCACCCACAATTGCCTGACTATATGTGATAGTGAAAATCTGTGGCCAGCACCCGACCCGCTAAAATAGAAAATGCTCTGTACAGTCAGAGATGGTGAAGTAATATTTGGGACAAGCCTGTCTATAGATAGACTTATGTTTCTTCTTATCATTTCAGACATTTTGGTAGATTGTTTGTTAATCAACTTGCCTACAATTAGACACATGTGGCTTCACTACTTGTTAGCCATAGGAGGCGCGTGAGTTTCAAGTTTGGGAAGCAAATGACCATAAAAATGCACCCGTACAATAAAACATTCCATGCATCATCACATTCCATGCATCATCACATCCCATGCATCATCACATTTCATGCATCATCACATTCCATGCATCATCAAATTCCATGCATCATCATCACATTCCATGCATCATCACATCCCATGCATCACATTTCATGCATCATCGCATTCCATGCATCATCAAATTCCATGCATCATCACATCCCATGCATCATCACATTTCATGCATCATCAAATTCCATGCATCATCAAATTCCATGCATCATCACATTTCATGCATCATCGCATTCCATGCATCATCACATTCCATGCATCATCACATCCCATGCATCATCAAATTCCATGCATCATCACATCATCACATTTCATGCATCATCGCATTCCATGCATCATCAAATTCCATGCATCATCACATCCCATGCATCATCACATTCCATGCATCATCAAATTCCATGCATCATCACATTTCATCACATTTCATGCATCATCGCATTCCATGCATCATCAAATTCCATGCATCATCACATCCCATGCATCATCACATTTCATGCTAGCTACATAGCTGTCTTTGCTGTCTTCGTATCCAAGATAATTGTGTAGTTTAGAGTGTGTAGTCTTAGAGTGATTATCTTAATTTACCGAGGTTAGCTAGCCAGCTATTTGTCGCATCCTTAACGTAGGAGACTCTGCTAGCTAGCCAACAGCTAGCCAACGTCTTCTGAATAGAACTCAACATGCATCATCACATTCTTCATCTCCACAGGTAGTATCACATTTTCATTTCATTTCATTACAGTACAACGGTTTGATTTGTTTGATCGTAGCTAGCTACATAGCTAGCTACATAGCATTTCTTTGTATCAAAGATAATTGTGTAGTCTAGAGCGATTTTCAGGTTAGCATAGCCAGCTATTGTCGTTCTTTTAACGCAACATAACGTAATCAACACTGCTAGCTAGCCAGCTAGCCCCAATAGCAGCACTGTCAAACTATTACACTCAATGGAACGACTTGATTAGTGTAGTGTCAACAACGCAGCCACTGCCAGCTAGCCTACAAAGTCAACAATGCAGCCACTGCCAGCTAGCCTACTTCAGCAGTACTGTATAATTTTAATCATTTTAGTCAATAAGATTCTTGGTACGTAACCATTAACTTTCTGAACATTCGAGACGTGTAGTCCACTTGTCATTCCAATCTCCTTTGCATTAGCGTAGCCTCTTCTGTAGCCTGTCAACTATGTGTCTGTCTATCCCTGTTCTCTCCTCTCTGCACAGACCATACAAACTGCTCCACAGCGTTCCTATTCCCCTAATCTGGTGGTCCCAGCGCCACTTTCCCACGTGGAGTTCCAGGTCTCCGGTAGCCTCTGGAACTGCCGATCTGCGGCCAACAAGGCAGAGTTCATCTCAGCCTATGCCTCCTCCAGTCCCTCGACTTCTTGGCACTGACGGAAACATGGATCACCACAGACAACACTGCTACTCCTACTGCAGTTCTCTTCGTCCGCCCACGTGTTCTCGCACACCCCGAGAGCTTCTGGTCAGCGGGGTGGTGGCACCGGGATCCTCATCTCTCCCAAGTGGTCATTCTCTCTTTCTCCCCTTACCCATCTGTCTATCGCCTCCTTTGAATTCCATGCTGTCACAGTTACCAGCCCTTTCAAGCTTAACATCCTTATCATTTATCGCCCTCCAGGTTCCCTCGGAGAGTTCATCAATGAGCTTGATGCCTTGATAAGCTCCTTTCCTGAGGACAGCTCACCTCTCACAGTTCTGGGCGACTTTAACCTCCCCACGTCTACCTTTGACTCATTCCTCTCTGCCTCCTTCTTTCCACCCTCTCCTCTTTTGACCTCACCCTCTCACCTTCCCCCTACTCACAAGGCAGGCAATACGCTCGACCTCATCTTTACTAGATGCTGTTCTTCCACTAACCTCATTGCAACTCCCCTCCAAGTCTCCGACCACTACCTTGTATCCTTTTCCCTCTCGCTCTCATCCAACACCTCCCACACTGCCCCTACTGGATGGTATCGCGCCGTCCCAACCTTCGCTCTCTCTCCCCCGCTACTCTCTCCTCTTCCATCCTATCATCTCTTCCCTCTGCTCAAACCTTCTCCAACCTATCTCCTGATTCTGCCTCCTCAACCCTCCTCTCCTCCCTCTCTGCATCCTTTGACTCTCTATGTCCCCTATCCTCCAGGCCGGCTCGGTCCTCCCCCTCCCGCTCCGTGGCTCGACGACTCATTGCGAGCTCACAGAACAGGGCTCCGGGCAGCCGAGCGGAAATGGAGGAAAATCACTCGCCTCCCTGCGGACCTGGCATCCTTTCACTCCCTCCTCTCTACATTTTCCTCCTCTGTCTCTGCTGCCAAAGCCACTTTCTACCACTCTAAATTCCAAGCATCTGCCTCTAACCCTAGGAAGCTCTTTGCCACCTTCTCCTCCCTCCTGAACCCTCCTCCCCCTCCTCCCTGCTCTGCAGATGACTCTGGGGCAACCATTTTGAAAAGAAGGTCGACGACATCCGATCCTCGTTTGCTAAGTCAAACGAGACCACCGCTGGTTCAGCTCACACTGCCCTACCCTGTGCTCTGATTTCTCCTGTTTGTTCTGTCCTCTTTCTCCCCTCTCTCTCCAGATGAAATCTCGCGTCTTGTGACGGCCGGCCGCCCAACAACCTGCCCGCTTAACCCTATCCCCTCCTCTCTTCTCCAGACCATTTCCGGAGACCTTCTCCCTTACCTCACCTCGCTCATCAACTCATCCCTGACCGCTGGCTACGTCCCTTCCGTCTTCAAGAGAGCGAGAGTTGCACCCCTTCTGAAAAAACCACACTCCGATCCTTCCGATGTCAACAACTACAGACCAGTATCCCTTCTTCTTTTCTCTCCAAAACTCTTGAACGTGCCGTCCTTGGCCAGCACTCCCGCTATCTCTCTCTGAATGACCTTCTTGATCCAAATCAGTCAGGTTTCAAGACTAGTCATTCAACTGAGACTGCTCGCCTCTGTAGCCCACGGAGGCGCTCCGCACTGCTAAAGCTAACTCTCTCTCCTCTGCTCTCATCCTTCTAGACCTATCGGCTGCCTTCGATACTGTGAACCATCAGATCCTCCTCTCCACCCTCTCCGAGTTGGGCATCTCCGGCGCGGCCCACGCTTGGATTGCGTCCTACCTGACAGGTCGCTCCTACCAGGTGGCGTGGCGAGAATCTGTCTCTGTCATAACCTCACATGGTCTCTCCTATCATTGCTATGCAGACGACACACAATTAATCTTCTCCTTTCCCCCTTCTGATGACCAGGTGGCGAATCGCATCTCTGCATGTCTGGCAGACATATCAGTGTGGATGACGGATCACCACCTCAAGCTGAACCTCGGCAAGACGGAGCTGCTCTTCCTCCCGGGAAGGACTGCCCGTCCATGATCTCGCCATCACGGTTGACAACTCCATTGTGTCCTCCTCCCAGAGCGCTAAGAACCTTGGCGTGATCCTGGACAACACCCTGTCGTTCTCAACTAACATCAAGGCGGTGGCCTGTTTGTTCCTGTAGGTTCATGCTCTACAACATCCGCAGAGTACGACCCTGCCTCACAGAGGAAGCGGCGCAGGTCCTAATCCAGGCACTTGTCATCTCCCGTCTGGATTACTGCAATTTCGCTGTTGGCTGGGCTCCCTGCCTGTGCCATTAAACCCCTACAACTCATCCAGAACGCCGCAGCCCGTCTGGTGTTCAACCTTCCCAAGTTCTCCCCTGCTGTCACCCCGCTCCTCCGCTCTCTCCACTGGCTTCCAGTTGAAGCTCGCATCCGCTTCCTGACCATGGTGCTTTCCCTAACGGAGCTGTGAGGGGAACAGCACCTCAGTACCTCCAGGCTCTGATCAGGCCCTACACCCAAACAAGGGCACTGCGTTCATCCACCTCTGGCCTGCTCGCCTCCCTACCACTGAGGAAGTACAGTTCCCGCTCAGCCCAGTCAAAACTGTTCGCTGCTCTGGCCCCCAATGGTGGAACAAACTCCCTCACGACGCCAGGACAGCGGAGTCAATCACCACCTACCGGAGACACCTGAAACCCCACCTCTTTAAGGAATACCTAGGATAGGATAAGTAATCCCTCTCACCCCCTTTAAGATTTAGATGCACTATTGTAAAGTGACTGTTCCACTGGATGTCATAAGGTGAATGCACCAATTTGTAAGTCGCTCTGGATAAGAGCGTCTGCTAAATGACTTAAATGTAAATGTAATCGCATTCCATGCATCATCACATTTAATGCATCATCACATTCCATGCATCGTCACATCCCATGCACCATCACATCCCATGCATCATCACATCCCATGCACCATCACATCCCATGCATCATCACATCCCATGCATCATCACATTCCATGCACCATCACATTCCATGCACCATCACATGCCATGCATCATCACATCTGCAGACTTATACAAGCCTACTATTCCTAATGTGGTAAGTAGATAGGATTTTCCTAATTTAGGCTAATAATGTAAATCAATCATTGTTTGCCAAAAATGCATGTCTGAGCACATAGTGGTGAAGAGTGACCTAAGCTATAGGCTATATCAGAGATCTTTCTTCTCCTTTCTTTGCACAGGAACAAATGTGGCCTTTTATAAACACATTTCATGCAACTCTACACTTTTTATGACTGGACACAATCTTTTTTAATATGACAAAAATTACAGGATTTCTTTTTTCTTCTCTGCGAACACTGACAAACAAATGAATAAAACCAATGTTGTCTGATCTATTAAATCGGCTAACGAGAAGGGGATACAATTACAATATGATGTCCCTCTAACCTTGTCCAAACAAAAACAGTTTAAGTGGCACTGACCCAACAATGACAAAGAGTGAATATGCGCGCACCAGGGATCCGGCCAGTGCTCTCGGCTGGTGCCAATAAGATAAGCTATACCGTTCGCTCAATTAATTTGAGAATTTTGATAGGCCTAGCTAAAAGACAGATTTTTGTTTTTTTTGTCTTCTCTTTACAGCAATAGCCATTTGCTTTCCAAACTATGTTTTTGTATTTTGAAATCATGCGATATGCCTGACTGTGGCAACTCGACAAACATCTATTTTTTTTAACCTTTATTTTACTAGTCAAGTCAGTTAAGAACAAATTCTTATTTTCAATGACAGCCTAGGAACAGTGGGTTAACTGCCTGTTCAGGGGCAGAACGACAGATTTTGTACCTTGTCAGCTCGAGGGTTTGAACTTGCAACCTTCCGGTTCCTAGTCCAACACTCTAACCACTAGGCTACCCTGCCGCCCCATTTACCGCGCAGCCTACCCAAAATCGCAGGCCCTTCCTATAATTTTTGGCCAAATCATGCTTTTTGGTGTAGTAGCCTATTTTGAATGATTTTATTTATTTTTGTAAACTATAGACAGGAGTAGGATAATTAGGTTATAGAATGTTTTAAATCGATAGAATGAATACCAATCTAGTTTTCTCGCACAAGGTTTAAGGGCCGGGGAGAAAATGCAATAAAACGGATTATTGCAACATCAGTTTGACCGGTTTTAAGGAAATTAAAAGCTGCGAAAACTACCTAACATGTTTCTGATAAGATCTCAGTTCGGTTTGGATGCATATTTTATGTGGTTGAAATACGATCAGCTTTTATGATGCTGATAAAGATAACACCTGTACACACAGTCCCTAACATTCATTCTCTCAAGATTTCTCAATTCCTGTTTTACATTATACATTATAATTTTAGTGCAAGAAATGCTTAATTCTGCAGGAGTTAATATTATATTAGACTATGTGAAAGGTTATAGACCTACAGTCAGGCTACTGTTCAATTTAACCCATCTGAACAGTCATTTTGAAGTCCCCGTCCTGTGACTGTTGAATTTGTATAGCGCCTCACAATCATCACACATAACATAGTTACCACTGCTATCATCTTCTTTTAATACTTCACCTAATCTTTCCCAAACATTAGACTACTGTTCTGGCCCTCCCTCTATTTATTTTCAACTCTCTATTTCTCAGATTTTCTCTTATTGAATTAAACTCCGACATTGTCATTTTCGACTCAGTGGATCGACGTTAACCTTTTCTAGCCAAGTTCCCAAAAGCATTTGGCGATTGGGGTGTATTTGGCGCGCTACAGTTAGGCCCTAAAGTTTAGGCTGCAAGCTAACTCGGGATGAAAATAATGTAGCCCATAGATATGAATTGCACAAGAGAGAAACATTTATGTTTTTTTAACGCCTAGTTTTCTCTTTATTCAACCCGACACTGAACTAGGCTGACCACATTTAAAATACCTAAATGCGGGATTATTTTGCGGGACATTCTCAGGACAGTGTAGCCTCCATAAAATTAAACCACTTGGCAGCACCCTCTATTAATCCCCTTCAACAACAAGTTAGTAGAGCCCTGCACGGGCATGACTATTGAGGCCGAGCCCCAGTGGTGTGTATTCATGGATGCCAAGGGAAGACAGGCTGCCCCAAAACATTTACCAATAAAATAAAATAAACATAAAATAATGTATATTTCATCTCTCTGTTTCATAATTTTCTTTCAATTCGCAAGAGGCTTAATGTATCTCACCGGAGAAAGCAGCCTAGCGAGCAAAACAGCAAGTCTCTGTCTCTGTATGTGTCGCCCATCTATCTGATGCTGTCTGGTCAAAAAAAAGTATGACATTGTTGCCGCCAGTAGCATTGAATGCAAGGGAACCCAGCGAGCATTTGGCCTCCCTTGATAAAAAAGTATAACTTAATAGCCAATTAATAGCTAAACTGAGTGAGCTCAACTGTGATTGGTCCTGGCGCAACAACCAAAAAGTGTCAAGGGAAGCCAGTTTGGATTCGTCTTCACACCAATCACATTGAGAGCAAAACTTAATTTACAGAAAAAACTTGAATTGTTACATCTCGTTGTATTGTTGTCCTCCGGTGACTAGCTAACTAAAATGATCCCTTTCCTAAATGAGCCATGGATGAAGATAGGGATTTGGACTTGTGGTTTTATCTAATTCTCCGTACTGGCCAATGATTATAATAAGGATTATGACTCAACCATAAATTCATGCATTGTGTCCCTCACCAGAGAGGATGGAAGCTGGCTAGCTGGCTCACCATTGCTCATGAAAGGAAGATAGGCTAGTGAACAAGCATTTTAGCCCTACCCTACCCAGGCCCACGATGTTCAGGCCCTACCCTACACTGGCCCACGATGTTCAGGCCCTACCCTACGATGTTCAGGCCCTACCCTACGATGTTCAGGCCCTACCCTACGATGTTCAGGCCCTACCCTACCCCACGATGTTCAGGCCCTACCCTACCCCACGATGTTCAGGGCCTACCCTACCCCACGATGTTCAGGACCTACCCTACCCCACGATGTTCAGGACCTACCCTACCCTACGATGTTCAGGACCTACCCTACTCCACGATGTTCAGGACCTACCCTACCCCACGATGTTCAGGACCTACCCTACCCCACGATGTTCAGGCCCTAACCTACCCTACCCCACGATGTTCAGGACCTACCCTACCCCACGATGCTCAGGACCTACCCTACCCCACGATGTTCAGGACCTACCCTACCCTACCCCACGATGTTCAGGCCCTACCCTACCCTACCCCACGATGTTCAGGCCCTACCCTACCCTACCCCACGATGTTCAGGCCCTACCCTACCCCATGATGTTCAGGCCCTACCCTACCCCACGATGTTCAGGCCCTACCCTACCCAGGCCCGGCACTGCTCGAAACTCAAAATAACTTCCTCCATTAGTAAATCCATTCGCTGCTCCTCTCTGTCTGTCATGCGTTCCCTACTCGCAGCTCGCTCTGCATGCACTCTGCTCATGGCGCTGTGAGAGCATTTCGCTACACCAACAATAACATCTGCTAAACACATGTATGTGACCATTTCAATTTGATTTGATTGAGTATCCATTGCAACGGCTCCGGCTGGGCTGCTCTGCTCAATGACGAGACATGAGAGAGCAGTGAACTTTTAGCTACTTTTAGTCACTCTAAACCCCAACAAAACTCAAGGATCATGATTATTTTCTGTGAAATAATCTCTCCTGTTTGAAGCACTTCTGACACCACGTTATGATCTTAGTCAGATATAACTGTACTGCGCATCAGAGCACGAGCAAATGGCTCATCTTCAAAATGTCAGTGATCAATTTAGTGATAACTGAGCCCTGCCTGTACCCTAGTTATTGACCGAGTCCTGTCCATACCCTTTTTATTTAACTAGGCAAGTCAGGCCCACGAAAAAAATATTATTTACAATGACAGCCTAGGAACAGTGGATTAACTGTCTTTTTCAGGGGCAGAACAACTGATTTTTACCTTGTCGGCTTGGGACTCGATCTAAACAACCTTTCGGGTTACTGGCCCAACACTCTAACCACTAGGTTACCTGCCACCTGGAGTTACCCTAGTTATTGATAAAAAACAGGCCCTACCTGCCCTAACCCAATGTAAAATGTTAGGGTTCGTCGGGCTCGGGTCAGGTAGCAGAGCTCTATAAATTATGCTTACTTAATTTCAAAATAGGCCATCATCAGTGTCCATCGTGAATGATAATTATTCACATTTTTACCAGTGAAACGTCCAAACTCCATCTGCATGCCAATCATTTAAGCTCAATCAGTTTCATGTGAATATGCATTTATACTGTCTTCAATTACTTTTTTTGTGAGCAGATTAGAGCAGATGGTGTTAATACACTACACTGAAGTAAAATATAAACGCAACATATAAAGTGTTTCATGAGTTGAAATTAAAATCACAGATATTTACCATACGGACAAAAATCTTATTTCACTCAATTTTTGTGCACAAATTTGTTTCCACCCCTGTTGGTGACCATTTCTCCTTTTCCAAGCTAATCCATTCAAACTGATTACACAGGTGCACCTTGTGCTCGGGACAATAAAATACCACTTTAAAATGTGCAGTTTAGTCAAACAACACAATGACACAGATGTCTCAATATTTGAGGGAGCATGGAATGCCCACCACAGCTGTTGCCAGAGAACTGAATGTTAATTGATCTACCATAAGCTGCTGCCAACATCGTTTTAGAGAATTTGGCAGTAAGTCCAACCGGCCTCACAACCACAAACCACGTGTAACCACGCCACCCCGGACCTTCACATCCGTCTTCTCACCTGCAGGATCATTTGAGGGAGGTTGGGGGGTGCTGAGGAGTATTAATGTCTGTAATAAAGCCATTTTGTGGGGAGAAACTTCTGATTGGCTGGGCCTGGCTCCCCAGTGGTTGGGCCTGTCTGCCAAGTGGGTGACCTATGCCCTCCAAGGTCCACCCATGGCTGCACCCCTGTCCAGTCATGTGAAATCCATAGATTAGGGACTAATGAATTTGTTTCAATTGACTGATTTCCGTTTATGAACTGTAACTCAGTTTATATTTTTGTTCAGTAAATATCCTTCCTGTATTTTGTTTAATTCCAAGCATATTTCTGCCTAGTGGCGCACGCCGTTGAGTTTTGCCGGCATGAGAATTTCTGTTTTACTATAAGCTAACCATTCCTAAAATCTCATAAGAAATGACTAATGTGGTGTTCTTGGTATAACAGTAATGGTATAGGCTACTATGTTATTATATTTGAGTCTGTAATGTAGTATACTAATTAATCATTATGTGATCTTGCAAGACATTGATTCAGGTTTGAATGAGCACCAGAGTGCGAACTGGCAGAGCGATGATCTGGTGCGTTCCAGCAGCACTGCACCCAACAGGATAATTGAAGCGCACCTAGCCTACTCTTTTGCCTCATGCAAAATGTGGTGATGCAGAAACTAGAGACCACATGTGTGGCTGTTTTTTGGAACATTTTGGAATATTTGGCCAAGGAAACATTTCTGGTTGGTCTCAGGGATTGTAAAACAGTTAGGATGGGAGCCTTTTGTTAAAATGGAATTGAGTGAAGTAACTCCAACCTCAGAGATTTTTGCAATTTGTTCCAGTCATTGGCAGCAAAGAACTGGAAGGAAAGGCAGCCAAAGAAAGTGTTGGCTTTGGGGATGACCAGTGCAATATACCTGCTGGAGCGCGTTCTACGGGTGGATGTTGCTATGGTGACCAGTGAGCTGAGATAAGACGGAGCTTTACCTAGCAAAGACTTGTAGATGACCTGGAGCCAGTGGGTTTGGTGACGGATATGTAGTGAGGGCCAGCCAATGAGAGCATACAGGTCACAGTGGTGGGTAGTATATGGGGTTTGGTGATAAAACGGATGGCATTGTGATAGACTACATCCAGTTTGCTGTGTAGAGTGTTTCGGGCTATTTTGTCAATTACATCGCCAGAGTCAAGGAGTCAGTTTTACGAGTTTATGTTTGTCGGCATGAGTGAGGGAGGCTTTGTTGAGAAACAGGAAGCCGATTCTACATTTAATTTTGGATTGGAGATGCTTAATGTGAGTCTGGAAGGAGAGTTTACAGACTAACCAGACACCTAGGTATTTGTAGTTGTCCACATATTCTAGGTCAGAACCGTCCAGAGTAGTGATGCTAGTCGGGCAGGTGGGTAGAATCGGTTGAAGAGCATGCACTTAGTTTTATTAGCATATAAAAGCAGTTGGGAGGCCACGGAAGGAGTGCTGTATGGCATTGAAGCTCATTTGGATAACAAACAAGGCTATATATAACAAGCGAGGCTATATACCGGGGATACTGGTACAGAGTCAATGTGCGGGGTTGAGGTAGTTGAGGTAATTGAGGTAATATGTACATGTAGGTAGAGTTAAAGTGACTATGCATAGATCATAAACAGAGAGTAGCAGAAGCGTAAAAGAGGGGTCTGGGGAGCCATTTGATTAGCTGTTCAGGAGTCTTATGGCTTGGGGTTAGACCTCGACTTGAAGCTCCAGTACCACTTGTCGTTTCTCTTTGCTTATTCGAGCTGTTCTTGACATAATATGGACTTGGTATTTTACCAGATAGAGCTATCTTCTGTATACCACCCCTACCTTGTCACAACACAAGTGATTGGCTCAAACGCATTAAAAATGAAAGAAATTCCACACATTTACTTTTAACAAGGCATATCTGTTCATTTAAATGCATTCCAGGTGACCACCTCATGAATCTGGAGAGAGAGAGAGAGAGAGAGAGAGAGAGAGAGAGAGAGAGAGAGAGAGAGAGAGAGAGAGAGAGAGAGAGAGAGAGAGAGAGAGAGAGAGAGAGAGAGAGAGAGAGAGAGAGAGAGAGAGAGAGAGAGAGAGAGAGAGAGAGAGAGAGAGAGAGAGAGAGAGAGAGAGAGAGATATCATACTATCGCTGTGTACTACTCCATTCACAGAACAGCGCAAACTGGCTCTAACCAGAATAGAAAGTGGAGTAGGATGCCCTGGTGCACAACTGAACAAGAGGACAAATACATTATACACTAGTTTGAGAAACAGACGCCTCACAAGTCCTCAATTGGCAGCTTCATTAAATAGTACCCACAAAACACCAGTTTCAACGTCAACAGTGAAGAGGCGACTCTGTGATGCTGGCC
>NC_060184.1:67876187-67949091 GCF_021184085.1 Oncorhynchus gorbuscha
AGCATGAGTAGGTCAGAATGTTATCAATTATAAAACTAACCTTGAGTAAGTAATACAGCAAACACACCTGGAGTTTTCAAGTTGGGCAACACCCCCCGGAGCTGCTGGGGGTCCAAGTCAGAGTCAGTTCGTTTCCCTGGAAACACCTGCTGGCCCAAACACAGAGACTACTGCTCAGAGTGACTATATATACATACATACAGTTGAAGTCTGAAGTTTACATACACCTTAGCCAAATACATTTTAAATTTATTTTTAATTTGACCCTTTTTTCTCCCCAATTTCGTGGTATCCAATTGTTTTAGTAGCTACTATCTTGTCTCATCGCTACAACTCCCATACGGGCTCGGGAGAGACGAAGGTTGAAAGTCATGCGTCCTCCGATACACAACCCAACCAAGCCGGGGCGGCAGCGTAGCCTAGTGGTTAGAGCGTTGGACTAGTAACCGGAAGGTTGTGAGTTCAAACCCCCGAGCTGACAAGGTACAAATCTGTCGTTCTGCCCCTGAACAGGCAGTTAACCCACTGTTCCCAGGCCGTCATTGAAAATAAGAATATGTTCTTAACTGACTTGCCTGGTTAAATAAAGGTTAAAAAAAATAAAAAAATAAAAAGCCACACTACTTCTTAACACAGCGCGCATCCAACCCGGAAGCCAGCCGCACCAATGTGTCGGAGGAAACACTGTGCACCTGGCAACCTTGGTTAGCGTGCACTGCGCCACAGGAGTCGCTGGTGCGCGATGAGACAAGGATATCCCTACCGGCCTAACCCGGACGACACTAGGCCAATTGTGCGTCGCCCCACGGAGCTCCCAGTACAGCAGTACAGCGCCCTTAACCACTGCGCCACCCGGGAGGCTGCTGGCTGATTTATTTTGAAGGCAGGCCTTGAAATACATCCACAGGTACACCTCCAATTATGGTGGAAAATAAGTATTTGGTCACCTACAAACAAGCAAGATTTCTGGCTCTCACAGACCTGTACCTTCTTCTTTAGGAGGCTCCTCTGTCCTCCATGCGTTACCTGTATTAATGGCACCTGTTTGAACTTGTTATCAGTATAAAAGACACCTTTCCATAACCTCAAACAGTCACACTCCAAACTCCACTATGGCCAAGACCAAAGAGCTGTCAAAGGACACCAGAAACAGAATTGTAGACCTGCACCAGGCTGGGAAGACTGAATCTGCAAAAGGTAAGCAGCTTGGTTTGAAGAAATCAACTGTGGGTGCAATTATTAGGAAATGGAAGACATACAAGACCACTGATAATCTCCCTCGATCTGGGGCTCCACGCAAGTTCTCACCCCATGGGGTCAAAATGATCACAAGAACGGTGAGCAAAAATCCCAGAACCACACGGGGGGACCTAGTGAATGACCTGCAAAGAGCTGGGACCAAAGTAACACAGCCTACCATCAGTAACACACTACGCCGCCAGGGACTCAAATCCTGCAGTGCCAGATGTGTCCCCCTGCTTAAGCCAGTACATGTCCATGCCCGTCTGAAGTTTGCGAGAGAGCATTTGGATGATCCAGAAGAAGATTGGAGAATGTCATATGGTCAGATGAAACCAAAATATAACTTTTTGGTAAAAACTTAACTCGTAGTGTTTGGAGGACAAAGAATGCTGAGTTGCATCCAAAGAACACCATACCTACTGTGAAGCATAGGGGTGGAAACATCATGCTTTGGGGCTGTTTTTCTGCAAAGGGACCAGGACGACTGATCCGTGTAAAAGAAAGAATGAATGGGGACATGTATCGTGAGATTTTGAGTGAAAACCTCCTTCCAACAGCAAGGGCATTGAGGATGAAACGTCTTTCAGCATGACAATGATCCCAAACACACTACCCGGGCAACGAAGGAGTGGCTTCGTAAGAAGCATTTCAAGGTCCTGGAGTGGCCTAGCCAGTCTCCAGATCTCAACCCCATAGAAAATCTTTGAAGGGAGTTGAAAGTCCGTGTTGCCCAGCAACAGCCCCAAAACATCACTGCTCTAGAGGAGATCTGCATGGAGGAATGGGCCAAAATACCAGCAACAGTGTGTGAAAACCTTGTGAAGACTTACAGAAACCGTTTGACCTCTGTCATTGCCAACAAAGCGTATAAAACAAAGTATTGAGATAAACTTATTTTTTGAAATTCACCATAATTTGCAAATAAATTCATAAAAGATCCTACAATGTGATTTCATGGATTTTTTTTCCCATTGTGTCTGTCATAGTTGAAGTGTACCTATGATGAAAATTACAAGCCTCTCATCTTTTTAAGTGGGAGAACTTGCACAATTGGTGGCTGACTAAATACTTTTTTGCCCCACTGTACATACATACACAGTACAGCTAAGAGGGATTCAAACTCACTGTGTGCTGTACCTTGCTCATCCAGGACTTGCGTTTATAGAGAGCTCTCCTTCTCTTGACTGCCTCCCAAAGCCTCCTCTGTCCTGCAACACACAGAGAAGACATTACACACCGTCAGCCTCCTCTGTCCTGCAACACACAGAGAATACATTACACACCGTCAGCCTCCTCTGTCCTGCAACACACAGAGAATACATTACACACCGTCAGCCTCCTCTGTCCTGCAACACACAGAGAATACATTACAAACTGCCACCCCATCCCCTGGTTAAAGGACAGAGAACAGCACAGGGTGTAGAGGAGATGCGATAAGGCATATTATGACCTCGTTGTGACCATGTTATGACATCGCTGTGACCGTGTTATGACCTCGTTGTGACTGTGTTATGACCTCTTTGCGACCGTGCAATGACTTCATTGTGACCGTGCTATGACCTCGTTGTGACCGTGTTATGACCTCGTAACTGTTATTACCATTTCTGGAGGAATAGACTTTGAACCTTCCTTGAATTTTAAAATAGGATATACTTTACATACCTGGGCGCCCCATGCCGATCTTCTCCAGGTCTTCATTCTTGACGTAGTCGAAGTGTGACAGGCGCGTCACGTTCAGCTCATCACGAATACGCAGGAAGTACTGCTGCAGCTGAACGTCTGTTAACAGATCTACCAACCACTCTGTCCCCTCCTCTGTCATCTACACGCACGCACGCACGCACGCACGCACGCACACACACGCACACACACACACACACACACACACACACACACACACACACACACACACACACACACACACACACACACACACACACACACACACACACACACACACACACACACACACACACACACACACACACACAATAAACTAACAACTAAATCAACCAGTCTCTAACACAGTATATAAAATACTTTACCATCTCTTCTTCCCCTCTCTCCTTCATTAATCCCTCCTTCCTCTCTTCCTTCTTTTCCTCCTCCTCCTCTTCTCTCTCGTAGGACAGACGCTGGTACATAGAGTTCTCTGCCATGGCTGCTGCTCACCCCACACTCGTCCTACAATCTCTCCCTCTCTCCCGGTCCTCTATGATTTCCTCCTGGCTTCAGCCGTGCGTGTGTGTATGTGTGTGTATTAGAGCAGTGTTAAGTCTAAGTTCCTCTCTGCGTCACTCTGCTCCATGTCTGCCCAGTGTTGATCGCCCCTCACACACACCAGGAGACTCCACTCTCATCCGTTTCTAACAGCCAAGCTAAGCTATCTATCTATATACTCTCCCTTTCTCCCTCTATACTGACTCACCCTTGCACAGCACACCTCGACACCTCCCTACCCTCTCTCCTCCTCCCTACGCTCTCTCCTCTCTACACCTCCCTACCCTCTCTCCTCCTCCCTACCCTCTCTCCTCTCTACACCTCCCTACCCTCTCTCCTCCTCCCTACCCTCTCTCCTCTCTACACCTCCCTACCCTCTCTCCTCCTCCCTACCCTCTCCTCCTCCCTACCCTCTCTCCTCTCTACACCTCCCTACCCTCTCTCCTCCTCCCTACCCTCTCTCCTCTCTACACCTCCCTACCCTCTCTCCTCTCTACACCTCCCTACCCTCTCTCCTCTCTACACCTCCCTACCCTCTCTCCTCTCTCGATACCTCCTTACCCTCTATCTTTTCTACTCCTCCCTACTACTCTCCCTCTGATTGATGGCAGCTGACAGGACCAGTGAGTGACAAGTGGATACTGTGCATATCAGAGGGTAAGAGGGAGACTGAGAAATTGAAGAAGATGGTGCCAATTATTCTCCCTTCTTGGACTCATTCAGCTCAACACCTGTGAGGTGTGAACACACACAACAAACCACCACAAGCACACACACACTAAATGAGTGGAGAAATAGTGCTTACTCTCGTCTCTGTCTTATTGAGGGCACTCTGAATATCGAAAGCTAAATATAGCCTGTATTCCTCTTATCAAACAGCACTGCAGTGCAGACTTCTGTTGCTATAGGGAAAATACAGTACTCCACCTTCTCTCTTGTTAAATACCATAAATGACCCTGGGCTAAATAACAGAGATGCGCATCGAATCTAACATGTACACTTCGGCTTTTCAACTAATCGATTGAAATGTTAAACATAATATGTCGCATCAGTGGACCATAGACACTGATTAGCCTATTAAAGGTACCCTAATTAGTGACAAAGATCTGAATCAAGATAAAGGTATAGTTAATGGCGGCGCTCAGAGAGAGATGGAGAAAGAGTATCCCTATGCTCTCAACATCGCCAAAACTCGCATTAATCGGTTGTTTTCACCTTGGTAACAGAAACACCCAGTTGATTCCCGTCGGTTCTCTCTTCTCTCCGTTAATTCCTGGTAGCGTGTTGCTGGGATTACTGGCGTTGCGTCACCGCGTCAGCGACGGTACGTTCCAGGCCACAAACATTGCAGCGGCCAGCGCGCAGCACAAATGATCGATCGGGTAGATTAGCTGCTTTTAGCAACGCTAGTATTTACGCGTTGCTATGATGTACATACTAGTATTGCTAGGAATTAGTTTGAACATAGCCAGAAATTAAATATTTCATTTTACTCTGCTGATTGTCTGTAAAGTTGGTCCTTTTGCAGGGGTAAATTGATTGTTTTTTAAAAATCAAACAGAATGTAAATTCAACTGCCTTTCCAAATGTGGGTCTGTTGTAGACCCACTTCCTCTCCGTTTACTTCGTCAAAAGAAAAGACCTGCATGTGCGCCCTATCTGCACAAAAAAAACAAGAATTTTGTCGGGATTTTTTTGACGAGGTAAACAGAAAACGGCATGGGTCTACAACAGACCCAGGTTTAGAAATATTTTATGTTCCATTAGATGCCCTTTTTCTTCTCAAATTCCCTACTGCACAAGGACCAAGTTGACACACAATCGACAGGCTAAATTGAAATATAATTTTATTTAAATACAGGCGGGCGATACATTTTTGTTGTGGTTGCCAATTCCCAGGAACACTAGTGTGTAAATACTAGCGTTGCTAAAAGCAGCTAGGCAATTCGTGATTTGATAGTTAGCTAACAACCACAAGTAATTATCAATAACCACACACACAGTCCAGTATTGCTAAGCCAAAAGGTTTATTGAAGCGCAACAGAAAATTAGAACTCAATAGTACAAAAACCTCTAAAAAGCACCCATACTCTTGTCAGATGAACATGTATGAGTACAGACTAGGACTGACAAGTCTAACAGAAATGTTACTAGTTACCTGATTGACAGCGTGATCAATAATCAAAAGAACAAGAATATTTAGCAGACAGCTACAACAGGAGTTTCAGTGTCTCATAATTCACTGCATGGGGAAATACACAGGAATAGAATCGTATTGGCCTGAATGGGAATACCTGTTGTAGGGATTGCATTTCTAAGGGAAAATACAGTAACATGCCATAGGACGCACAGGAGGTTGGTGGGACTTTAATTGGGGAGGACGGGCTTGTGGTAATGGCTGAAGCGGAATGGTATCAAACACATGGTTTCTATGTGTTTGATGCCATTCCAGTCGCTCCAGCCATTATTATGAGCCGGCCCCCCCTCAGCAACCTCCACCAGTAGGTAGGACTTATCCATTACAAGTAGTTCAGAGGGGAACAAGAGCAATAGCAGGTCACACACAGAAAGGACACACATACTAGACTGTGAACACAAAGAAAAATATAGTTATAAAACTCTGGGAAACACTGTTCCCGATAAGTTACTCCACCTTTCAGTGAAATATGGGAGTCACTGCCCCCGATACATACACACACACACTGGTAGGCAAAAACTACCATCAATGCTTGTCATTATGAAAGACACTGCTCCCGATAATGGTTCAGATCAGAGATATAAACTGCTCCAAAATAACTGGTTAACAGATATGGCTCTTTTGCTGCCTGAATGATATTATTTCAGGATATACAACTCTATATAAACTATATAAAGCTTGTTTAATAAGTTCAGCTCAAAGAGATTTGAGCCTGTTTTCCTTGATGTTGCATCTGAAATGACACCCTATTCAGTTTACTACTTTGAACCAGTCTTTTAAGGCTTTCTAAAACAGGGTGAAATCTCAGATGTGGCCCAAGTGGCTAGTTCTGACATGTTTAAAACATGCCAAATTGAACACTGAATTTAAGTGCATGCATTTCAGCCAATCAAAATGAAATGTGACAGTCATGACAACTGCCGCTGTCGGGGACCCAACGTTTCTGAGGCGATACCCTGTTGCTGCGGGTTTCAGTTTCCATAGTAGCGTGGTAGCAGGAGGTGGTGTATTTCTGTTAACAGAGTTGTGTATACAGAGAAAGTCTGACCATCTGTAGCTGGACAGTTTTTCAGAATGTTTCATCCGTATTAAAGCGCTTCCGTGTCGGTCTCAATATTAAACGGCAAGGCAAACTGAATATTTAAACTGTCATGGAACCTTGGGTGGTCAGACTGTCTGTTTACGTGACTCTGTTGCTTCAGCAGATGCTGCCGTAGTAGGAGACAGTATAACCGCCATAAGTCTGGAAGGCACAGCTCCCGATAACTTTATCAAATTAAACGATAACTTTATCAAAAGCCAAACGAAGGCCTACCCGTCGTAAGTCTGGAAGGCATAGCTCCCGATAACTTCTATAAAAAACGAAACGACATTTAAACATTTATAGTGAGCACTGGCACTGATAAATAAATAAAACTCTTAACCCAAATTAACGACATGAAACTGCCATAAATCTGGAAGGCACTGCTTCCGATAACTTCATAAATATAAACAATATCTTTATCAAACTGATAACATTTATAGTGATCTCTGCCACTGATAAATAAAGTATAAATAGGCTCCAAGGGGTTAGAGGTCGTCGTCTCTGTAGTAGTGAGCAAGGCTTTAGTTTGGGAGGGGGGGGGGGTGAAGAGGGATCAGACAGTGATGTCCCCAGTGTCAACATTCTTCAGGAAGTCTAGTGACTGGGTCTTCACTCGTTACAACGGTCACAAAGCCGTAATTACGGGTAAACCCCACCTATTTCTATAATTTCTCTTCTTAACATCTGATGTTAAACCTAACCACACTGCTAACATTATGCCTAATCCTAACCTTAAAATTAAGACTAAAAAGCTAATTTTCTTTTCATGAATTTTTACAAGACAAATGACTTTGTGGCTGTGATAAATAGTGACAACCCAGTGACTGACACTGGAAGGACCAACTTTAAAACAGTACTTCCTGGTCACCGTTATGACATAATCACCCCTGACAAATCCCTCGTTATCTAATCCTGGGTTTTAAAGTGAACAAGGATGAGGCTGAAGCCCCTGACACACACACACAGACCGCGTTAGATCTGGTTGTCGCTGTCCCAGACGTCCCCAGAGAGAGCGTTGGCACAGCCCTGTAGCGTCCAGGTGGCCAGGGCCAGCTGGGTCCGCAGTGCCTCCCTGTCCTCCCCCTCCAACATGGCTGCCATGGTGTGGGAACCATGGCCAAACAGCAGGTGGCGGAACGGAACCTCCTTGGGGGAGACAAACGGTGAGAGGAGGTTGTGTTCCACCTGGGCAGAGAGAGGAGAATCCAATGTTAGTTTATGAATCAAGACAGAACCACTAATTGACTTCTGTTCACTATAAAATGGGAGCCGTATGGCCTTGATCGGTTTAGATGACACAGGGTTGCGTGTGTGTATATGTGCATCTCACCCTCATGATGCGGTCGTTGATGTTGTGGCAGGCCAGTGTGTCAGTGAGGTCGGTGTTGAGTAGTTCGGTGTTGAGGTCAGTAGCAGCTCTACTGTAGGACCCTAAGGCCATGATGATCCAACGAGCTGACAGACCCTCGGCAGAACCATCCTGTAACACAACATAATTAGGGCTGTGCTAAAAAACAACAACTACAATGTCAACAAAATCAACCATGAAAACAAACCCGGGTGACTTGTTTGAGGCGCTGGTTGATGTTGACCACCGATTGACTGAGAACCTTCCTGTAGCGTAGCACGTCCAGATACAGCACGTGATCGTGGACCAGTCGTAACGCCAGCTGACCTGCGACCAATCCCGCCCCAGTGGCTATGGAACCAAGGTGATGGGCGGTGGCGAAACCAAGGTTTTCCTTGTTGTCAAAAGAGGTACCGTAGTGAGGGTAGACCTACAACATAGAGACACACAAAGTTAGATCTATCTAGGTTACCCACCCCTGTATTAGAGATGGTTATCGAACCATCTGTAAACACATCCAACCCTGACAATGTGCCTCTCACCTCCTGAGAGACGAAGCGGAAGGAGAGAGAGGGGATTCCAGAGAAGGCCAGGAACGGATACGCAGAGTCTTCCATCTGCATGGGCTTAAACCTGATATCACACATACCACACATTAGACCTACTGTACACATGTTTGGTGTGATATATCATTGGAGTGATAGGTGAGGTGTACTCACACTGCCTTCTCAAAGTTGACTCCAGCCACAGTATCATACAGAGACTTCCAAGAGTCTCCAAAACCAATGGGATTCTTCACCTCCTTCATGGTTCTTTCCAGAAGGCTGTGCAGCAGGGGACTGGCAGATGCGTTCACGGCATAGTTTCCTGAGGATCACATCCACACACGTATATTTAAAAAAATACTTTATGAACTATTTTGGTGGTGTGTGTGTGTGTGTGTATATACACTCACCCGTGACTGCTCCGTCCAGGCTGATGTAGGTGACAACTTTTCTGTCCAGAGAGGAGAGGTATCCCTGGAGAGGAACACACACGGCATTAAATATCACACACTGCTAAATATCACACACTGCTACTTTAGAGGCTGGTCCAATCAGTGCCGTCCAGCGACATATTTTTCTCATCCAATGCCGTTAGCGGAAACACTACTTCATCCTGATGAATTTTCACACAGTGCGTTTGTGCAGTGCTCACCTCCAGCCACTCTGTAGCTCCAACACTGCCGTACTCTCCTGCACTCCAACTGGCAAACACCAGACTCCTCCTGGGACGGAAACCATCTACACACACAGATGTCAGAATGTGTGTTAAAATGCATTGATTGTGTGTGTGTGTGTGTGTGTGTGTGTGTGTTAAAATGCATTGTGTGTGTGTGTGTGTGTGTGTTAAAATGCATTGATTGTGTGTGTGTGTGTGTTAAAATGCATTGATTGGTGTGTGTGTGTGTGTTAAAATGCATTGATTGGTGTGTGTGTGTGTGTGTGTGTGTGTGTGTTAAAATGCATTGATTGGTGTGTGTGTGTGTGTGTTAAAATGCATTGATTGGTGTGTGTGTGTGTGTTAAAATGCATTGATTGGTGTGTGTGTGTGTGTTAAAATGCATTGATTGGTGTGTGTGTGTGTGTGTTAAAATGCATTGATTGGTGTGTGTGTGTGTGTGTTAAAATGCATTGATTGGTGTGTGTGTGTGTGTGTTAAAATGCATTGATTGGTGTGTGTGTGTGTGTGTTAAAATGCATTGATTGGTGTGTGTGTGTGTGTTAAAATGCATTGATTGTGTGTGTGTGTGTGTGTTAAAATGCATTGATTGAAAATGCATTGATTGTGTGTGTGTGTGTGTGTTAAAATGCATTGATTGTGTGTGTGTGTGTGTGTGTTAAAATGCATTGATTGTGTGTGTGTGTGTTAAAATGTGTTAAAATGCATTGATTGGTGTGTGTGTGTGTGTGTTAAAATGCATTGATTGGTGTGTGTGTGTGTGTGTTAAAATGCATTGATTGGTGTGTGTGTGTGTGTTAAAATGCATTGATTGGTGTGTGTGTGTGTGTTAAAATGCATTGATTGGTGTGTGTGTGTTACCTGTGTGCACCATCTCGGACACAGCTCTAGCCAGCTCCAGCAGCAGTGTGGTCCCGACAGTGGCTTTAGCGTAGCCTGGACCCCACGCATCCCTCTGAGCCCCCAGTACCACGTACCGATCTACACACAAGAAAATTAACACAAAACCCTGTCACTAGTACACACACTGTGCATAGAGATGAAACATTGCTCCTAAAACTATAGTGTTCATAGAGAGACCACTCAAAAAGACTGTGCCTCGGTTGGAAAGAGCATCGTGTTAACCACGCCATGGTCCTAGGCTCGATTCCCACCGGGGTCACACACGTACCTGGCTCAATGAAGCCCTTGATGACTCCAAAGATGTTGTGTATCTCGGTGTCCTGCAGCACGTTGTTCACCTCCACTGTGACATCCTCACTACTGGCCCCTCCCAGGGTGTACTTCACATTGTCCAGTTTTCCTTTAAAACTGGGAGGAGCATCAGGCCCACCTATACGTCTGGGGACAGACAGACACACAGTTGAGAGAGACAGACAGACACACAGTTGAGAGAGACAGACAGACACACAGTTGAGAGAGACAGACAGACACACAGTTGAGAGAGACAGACAGACAGACACACAGTTGAGAGAGACAGACAGACAGACACACAGTTGAGAGAGACAGACAGACAGACACACAGTTGAGAGAGACAGACAGACAGACACACAGTTGAGAGAGACAGACAGACACACAGTTGAGAGAGACAGACAGACACACAGTTGAGAGAGACAGACAGACACACAGTTGAGAGAGACAGACAGACACACAGTTGAGAGAGACAGACAGACACACAGTTGAGAGAGACAGACAGACACACAGTTGAGAGAGACAGACAGACACACAGTTGAGAGAGACAGACAGACACACAGTTGAGAGAGACAGACAGACACACAGTTGAGAGAGACAGACAGACACACAGTTGAGAGAGACAGACAGGTCTTACTTTAGTATCTTGACAGCAGTCTGAGCAGTAATGCTTTGGGCCAGTACATTGGGCAGACCAGAGGACTGGGTGGGAGGGAACTGGGTGTGGTTGAAGGAGGGGAACCCTGGAGTATAGGGGTCTCCAGAACCTAGATGGACCTACAGAAAACGTCACACAATCAGAGCTACGACATCAGAACTAAAGGGCACCTCTGGATCAGGCTCAGTAATCGTCAATAAGATTCACCCTGGAGTGGTGTGTGTGTGTTTGTGTACTCACATGCCCATATAGTTCAGTAGTTTCAGTCTTGTGTTCAGGGTAAATCAACACAGCAGATACCCCCAATGCAGCTACATTAGCCACCTGAAACACAAACGCAGTTAACACCAAAATCCACTGTTACATATTGTATCGCGCACACACACACACCATACCTGCTGTGCCAGGCTGATCTGTCCTGAAGCTCTCAGTAGAATCACGGTGCCGTTCAGCTCAACCTTCAGAGTCTGTAGCAGTGCCAAGTCCTCCTGACTCCCATAGTTACCATTCACTGCTTTGCCCTGTAGACACACAAAACAATAACCCCTTGTGAGATTCAGGCAACAACTGTGATTGTGAACATCAAGTGGCAGAAAATATGTTACAACAAGTCCCTTTAAAAGCATTTAACCTTATTATATTGGGCCAAAATATCATCAGTCAATGTGGACATTGATTGGCTGACCTTTGCTTTTCCTGTGGCGCTATAGGCCAGATAGCCCTTAGGCTGGCACACCTCATCTTGGCCAATCAGTACACGGTTTGGCTTCGCACTGTGGGGAAAGGGGATTGGAGGGGAGATCGTTAGAAGCTAAGTGGAATTTTGCGTGTGCAAGACAGAGTATGTGTGTGTACGAGTACCTGTTGGGCATCTGTAGTTGGACATAGTGTGTGTCAGTCCAGGGCTCCATCTTCAGACTCTTAAAGCTTTCCAACACACGATTTCCCAGAATGTTGTCTCCAGTGCTCCCTGCTGTGTGATCCGTCTGTTCAACATCACTGCACAGAGACAGAAAGAGAGAGACAGAGAAAGTCAGAAACCGACAGAAAGACAAACAGAGAGAGAGAGACAGGACAGTTTAGTTAACTAGTCTTTTCAGGCGTGTGTCGACCTCAGTCTGCTGTTGAAGGCGTCAGGAGTCAGTCTCCGTGCCAGCAGGTTGGTGATGTTGGTCCAGGATAGAGAGTATTCTACGATAGCCTTCTTAGCCACACCCTGTTCCTGTTCAGAATCACAAGGGATTGGCTCCTGGAGAGGAGAACGGTGGCTCACATAGCCAATTAGATAACCTGAAACAGAGACGAGGCAGGTATTGGTTAAAGAGAGGTTTGTTTTGCTTCACCCAGTTCTCTGGGTGGGTGTAGATTTTACTTTAGGACCAATGGAATGGTCTAAAACACACAAACTCTGCCCACCGGGCAATGCAAGATGAATTCGCCCAGGGAGCGAGGGAGAGTGTGACAAAGACACGAGAGAGTGAAGAAGACTATGCACCGATGATGAAGATAAAGAGGATTCCAAGGGCCAGGTAACACATGCGGTAGTTCCGCTTGGGGCGGGGCCTGTAGGAGGGCGAGCCCCCTGGTTGGCCTGCCTGCTCAGAGGGGGCGTGGTCAACTATGTCATCAGACAGCTTCACCTCCACGTGGCTCTCTCCGTCTGACTGCAGAGTGAAGGGGCTGTACCGCTCACTCTTAAACTACACACACAAAAGAAAGTGGGGGAGAGAAAATAGAGAAATTATGTGTTTGTTGGGGTCGGAGGCCAATATTGGGTGCGTGTACTTGAGAGATGCTCACCATTTTGGAAAGCGACGACCTCACTTGATTAATAGTTGCTGCCATGGTAAATCTGGAGGAAAGAGGCAATGAGAGGGAGGTAGAAGACAGAGGGTGAGAAGGACACTGAAAGAAACAGGGAAGGTTAGTCTAAAGTCATTTTTGAGCCTATATCCTCATTCCGTTCCTCTCCCTTCTCCCTGAAGTTTGCATTAGAGGTGGTCACGGGTCCAAAAAGAAAGTTGGAGCTGTTCCAATAAGGACCCGGGGCTTTCTCACCCGGACCCGATATGTATAAATAAAATAAATAAATAAAAAATAAAAATATATATATATATATTTTTTTTTTTTTAAAAGACCCATTCCAAACAGACCTGAGGACAGCTAGACCATTCCGAAGTTTCTAAAACTGTTTGAATGATGTCTGTGAGTAAAACAGAACTCATATGGCAGGCAAAAACCTGAGAAGAAATCCAAACAGGAAGTGGGAAATCTGAGGTTGGTCGATTTTCAACCCAGTCCCTATTGAATACACAATGGGATATTAGTTGTTGCACTTCCTAAGCCATCCACTAGATGTCAACCGTCTTTAGAAACTTGAACAAGTCTTCCACTGTGATGTGGGGCCAGATGGGAGCTGTTTGAGTCAGTGGTCTGGCAGAGAGCCAGGTCCTGGGCACACGCATTTCACATGATAGTGACCTGCGTTCCATGGCTTTTCTACAGACAATGGAATTCTCCGGTTGGAACGTTATTGAAGATTTATGATAACATCCTAAAGATTGATTCTATACTTAGTTTGAAATATTTCTAAGACCTGTAATATAACTTTTTGTCCGACGTTCGGCTGGACCTGCACGAGCGTTTGGATTTGTGTAAAAAACGCGCTAACAAAAGTAGCTACTTGGACATAAATAAGGGACATTATCGAACAAAACAAACATTTATTATGGAACTAGGATTCCTGGGAGCGCATTCTGATGAAGATCAAAGGTAAAGGAATATTTATAATGTTATTTCTGATTTGTTGACTCCAACATGGCGGACAATTTTTTTATTTTCTGAGCACCGTCTCAGATTATTGCATGGTTTGCCTTTTCCGTAAAGTAAACAAAAAAAAAAAATCTGACACAGCGGTTGCATTAAGGAGAGGTATATGTATATTTCCATGTCTAACAATAGTATTTTCATCAAATACTGAGTATTTCTGTAAAATTATGTGGCTCTCTGCAATACCACCGGATGTTTTTGGAACTAGTGAACGTAACGCGCCAATGTATACTGAGATTTTGTTTTATATAAATATGAACTTTATCAAACAAAACATACATGTATTGTGTAACATGAAGTCCTGTGAGTGTCATCTGATGAAGATTGTCAAAGGTTAGTGATTCATTTTATCTCTATTTGCGCTTTTTGTGACTTCTCTTTGGCTGGAAAAATGGCTGTGTTTTTCTGTGAGTTGGTGGTGACCTAACATAATCGTTTGTGGTGCTTTCGGCTGTAAAGCCTATTTGAAATCAGACACTGGTGGGATAAACAACAAGATTGTCTTTAAAACGGTATAAGATACATGTAAAGTCTGAGGAATTTTAATTATGAGATTTCTGTTGTTTTGAATTTGGCACCCTGCACTTTCACTGGCTGTTGTCATATCGACCCTGTTAATTAACGGGATTGCAACCCATAGAAGTTAAAGTAGCTAACGTTAGCTAGCTGTGCTAACTGAGGCTGCAGTGCCTGCACTTTCTGATCCTACAGTTACAAATAACTCCATTCTGAACATTAAGTAGCCTGCCTGTTGGCTCTTAGGCTACAATGACTGTCCTTCTCCTTTTAATTCTGTAATTTTAATTCGATCTTCCGTTGATTAGATATCTCCTTACTTTTGCCACACATGGAACGAGGCTCTATGGCGCCAATTTCCAATTTGATAATTCATGATTGGCTAACAACAAGCTACAATGCTCCACTCTTGTGTAAAGCAAGAGCAATTGCATAAATTAATCTCTCTCTCTAACCGCAGTATTCCCAGATCTGTAAAGGCCCTTCCGGACAAGTCAGCTAAAATGACATATACCCTAGATCTATGACAATCATATCAGATGCAACCCAGAACCACAGCATTCTTTAGAATTCTGGATCCAGAGACACCCGAGTCCTGTATTGGGTCTGGGTATTCTAGTACAGGTGGATCCATGAAGAATTCTAGTCTGTACCTCTTCACTCCCTCTCATGGTTTAAAATCATTGGATTGGTGTAAGCAATAGGCAATACAGAATTTCCATCATTTAACACGTTAAGATGGAGGGAATGAATAAACCCTTCATGGAGAATAGGGCTGTACTGTAGACACAAAACAGATCAGTCATTCACTGAACCAGTGATACGCGTCAGGCCCAGGAATATTTGTTGTGTAAATACAGAGTTTAGTTGTGTCAAGCAGCGCAGGTTGCTTCAGGCAGGAAGTTAGTCAAAGCCACAAACTGACAGAGATACTTCTGCTACCAACCAACATGAGGTGACAACACAAGAAATGATCACACACAGACAGCAGGCAGACCTTTTCTATCTCTTCCCCTCTCTCACTAACCTTGCTAATACTCAACAATAGACCTTGGCCTTCTCTCACACTGGAGACAAAACACACACAAATAACAAAACCCGAGAAACTGATAGTCACAGCATCAAAGTCCATACAGCACAAACAGATCTGGGGCAAGGCTAAGAAACTCACGGCATCAACCGATAATTATTCATCTTTAATCTGCCTCTGAGTGGGGCGTAGTCAAGTCAGAACCAGTTAACTATACATACATTTCTCCCACCGTTTCCTTGTGGTTGGCAAAAGAGAACACACACACACCCATCAGAAACAGTTCTACACCCCAATACACACACCCATCAGAAACAGTTTTACACCCCAATACACCCACCCACCATGAGTGTCACAAGTATAGCACACTTAAGACATTTTAACATTTTAGTCATTCTTATGCAAAGCAACTTACATGTTAAATTAAAAAATATTTTAAAAAGTGCCTTGCTCAAGGGTACATCTACACATTTTTCACCTAGTCGGCTTGGGGATTAGAGGCTTCAGAGAACCAGGACCCCTATACCATATATACAGACACGCTTTTTGGAATCATGAGGAGTTAAGACACAGTAATCCCCATCTTCTTCATCATGTCCACGTAAATCAGTTTATGTTAGCTAATAATAATTGTAGAGATGTCTCGCTCAGGACTACATTATGCATGATATTTCCTATGGTTGCAAACACTATACGTCAGCAGAGATAATTTATAGTATGGCTTTGACAGCCCTAACTATACCATCAAGGTCAGCGCTGGCACTTCCTGGTCGTCAATGACTGTGCACATAGAGGAAGCCATTGCTATAAAATTAATCTGCCAGATGTCCATATAATGATTTCTACAATAAATTACCGACCAAACTACAATTTAACAGTGCAGATTGAAATATTAGGAGTTAGCTAAAATACGTACCTAGTTTGATTAGAAGCTGAGACCATTTAAGACGTCTATGGCAAGGAAATCATATTGACTGGCAGGCCTGGCTAAAGCGACCAAGTTGCTTTTATGGCTAACTTACCCTGGCTAATAATAAGCATAGACAGCTAGCTACATTATTATGTTCATGCATGTCATTATGACAACTTGAAATGGATTTATCGATAAAATGCTAGCTAGCTATAGTTAACTTTAACTAGCTAACGTTACAGACAGACACAGAAGCTAACCTCGATGCAACCAATAGTTTTTACAGTCCAGCACAATGTAAAAACCCTCTTGGTTGCATCGAAGCTCATTTATAGCTAAGTCAGCTCAGTTATCTACAGCTTATCAGGTAGATAAAAACAATGCAATAAAAGTGACTGTTGAATAAAACTATACAGTCATATTCTCACCTCTCTCCGCCGATCCACGTGCTCTACTCTCTTCACTCGAACTGGCAACCTTCACTGGATGAGTGCTTGGCAGTACTTCCGGTATGTCGTACAGAACCGCTGCCGCCAAAAAATGATGGAACGAAATGGATTTTGGCTGACATTCTGCAAATTCGATCAAACATTTGATGTCAATTGTTTTCTATTTCCAAAACTAAAATATGTTATGTAAAGAGTGGACTAAAATTTGTAGACTTTACATTTTGCAAGTTTTAAAAAATCGCGTTGTTCAGGAGTGCAAAGGTGAATTGAGTTATTACGCACATTTCAGTAGGCGTTCCCTAACGGAAATATGCAGATGAGCCCAGTTCTAAATGCTCTTTTAGTTATAAAGATCGTTGGTACCACCACAGATAGAACAATGAGGTTAGTTGAAAAAATATGTTTTATAATTATCTGAAGATAGATCACAGCGGAGCAAATAAATTATAGTGGGTAGAACAGGCAAGGAAGTGGGCAAGAGCCATGCACGAGTTAGGAATATCCTATTGGCGCGTTCGAGCATTATTTGCATATTTCCGTTAGGGAATGTTTACTATGTGCGCATGTGCAATAACTAAATTCAAGCGTTCTATCTGATGATAAAATGTACCATCTCGCTCCATCTTCTCACACTGCTTGGCACTGAGCTCTCTCTCATCACCATATCTGGTGGTGAGTGGAAATGCCAACAGGGTGCTTTAGATGTATACATCCAGTGATACAGCTGTTTCATTGTTCTATCTGTGGTACCATCCTCCTCCCGGGCTCCCCATCCCCATCCCCTCCCCACACACCACTCTGATAATGTACTTTTAGGATCTTTAGCTACTAGAGTGACATTAGAGGGCTTGCAGTTGACGTACGACGCCTCCTGGCGGCCATGTTGGAAGGCCCCCGCATTAATATTTCGGAAAAGAACAGCCAAGTGGCTACCCCAAACTGCATGATAACAGTGCCTAAAACTAGTTGATTCGTCACCACGGTCATTTTCTGTAAAGTATTTGGCTGCTCTAACAAGGAAGGACAGACAACGGGGAAAAAATATGCTTACAGATTCCCCCGCAATCATGAAACACCATTGGTGAAACCAAGATAAGACTCAAGAATGGTCAGAAAAGTGAAGAAACTTATTTGCCCGTCAAGACCTGAACCCAGACAGTTGTCAATAACAGGTCTGCTACGATCATGTCATCACTGGTAAGTCAAGTCTGATCGATTTCGAGTTTAGTTAAGCTGTTATGCTAACCAGGTGTAAGTGAGGACTTGATGGACTGTGTATTCTTTAGGTTAGGTTTTACTTCATGTGTTTGCTCCCATGTGCTGGTAAGGGCACAGATGACAGACAGGTAGGATTCCTGTTGAGGTGGTTTGATAACGCTGAAGAGGCACAGGCACAACACAGCACCGCACAGTGTAAGTAGTATGGGTGGGCTAAGGCACTTAGTGGTCTTGCAACTTGCTTCAACCAAAGTGTGTGTGTGTGGTCTGCAAGAGAGAAATAAAGATACAATAGTGAATGACAGAATATAATTTCCACATCTCTTATAAACAATATGCATGGCTAGTACATGACTATTTTTATTTTTTTATTTCACCTTTATTTAACCAGGTAGGCTAGTTGAGAACAAGTTCTCATTTGCAACTGCGACCTGGCCAAGATAAAGCATAGCAGTGTGAGCAGACAACACAGAGTTACACATGGTGTAAACAATTAACAAGTCAATAACACAATAGGAAGAAAAAAAAAGTGGAGTCTATATACATTGTGTGCAAAAGGCATGCGGTAGGCGAATAATTACAATTTTGCAGATTAACACTGGAGTGATAAATGATCAGATGGTCATGTACAGGTAGAGATATTGGTGTGCAAAAGAGCAGAAAAGTAAATAAATACAAACAGTATGGGGATGAGGTAGGTAAAAATGGGTTGGCTATTTGCCGATAGACTATGTACAGCTGAAGCAATCGGTTAGCTGCTCAGATAGCAGATGTTTGAAGCGACTTCAGCAATTTTTGCAATTCGATCCAGTCACAGGCAGCAGAGAACTGGAACGAAAGGCGGCCAAATGAGGTGTTGGCTTTAGGGATGATCAGTGAGATACACCTGCTGGAGCGCGTGCTACGGATGGGTGTTGCCATCGTGACCAGTGAACTGAGATAAGGCGGAGCTTTACCTAGCATGGACTTGTATGATGACAATGTTATACAGGACCATACTGCGCAATACAACGAGACTCTACTAATTTTAGATCTAAGGGGTGCTGCTGCACGTGTACTACAAAGCATAGTACCATCATCTTCAGTACAGGGCTACAACTGCACAATGAACTTGAATACCTCTAAACAGTGAAATACAATGTAATAGCCATATAATGATGTAGCATACACATATACAATTACAGGGCATATAAACGACGCACCGGGGGACATTATCCTAAACAAATACTGGATTAAATGTCCGAAATGATAATATAGCCATTACAGAGCTAGCCAGCTCACAATAGCTAGCAGTAGAAACTACAATTAGCATAACCATAAATATGACATTAATGTCGCAGTGCATTTTCAGACATAAACACCTGAAAGATATGAAATATGTACTTAAATATCAACAAGGACGCACACTGGCCTTGGCTAACAAAATGAAAGATAACTGATGGGAAAACACAAGGATGGCTAGAACTTTGTCTCACTTGACTTCTCTCGAGCTAATCTTCTTCTCTGAGCTGGAGATCGCCCAGCATGCTCTGCTCCACTTGACCGGTGCGTGGAGCTACAACTCTCATATGATGAATTAACATTACTGATATGATTACCTACAAATACTTCTCAGCCTTTTGTACACCAAGTTAGCCAAAATTAGCTAGATAGCTTGTAGTTTAGCAATTAGCATGTGTCGTGTGAGTTTAAAGTTTTGGGGAAGCTATTTTTCACCATAAAAATGCACATTTATAAGAATGGATTGCATGCCTCTATCATTGCATTTGCAGACAAATGTAAGCCTACTATTCCTAATGTTATGAATAGATTAGATATTAATAGCCTAAATTATCACTAAGCGCTTAATTTAGTGGCATAGGCTACCATCGTATTAAAAGAGATTCAGCTAATTTCTCCAGTCATATAATGTGTAGTAGAATTCCATGAAATGTTATCAAAGGCCACATTTTTCCTGTGCAAAGGAAACGTCTCTGAAAAAGGGGTCCTGGCTAAAAGGAATCCAGCTTTGGTCAAATTGTCAAAAGTTATTTTTGTTCATTTGAACTAACTCTAACCCTTTTCATAACCTTAACCTAATTCTCCCAACATGCTACGAATATTTAAAATAAGACTGTTGTGGAATATCTAATCAAAAGGGAAGAGAGACTGCAGATTCTTTCAAACAACACTTTATTATACGATTTTCAAAAATGAAGCGTATCAACCATCACCAAGAATGGCTCAGAGTTGAAAGCTTAACAAACATAGCCGGGTCTCTGCTTTTATTGAGGAAATACAACCCCGTTCTGTATACGTGGCAGTCAGCAGATACACAACAAATTACCTTTTACACACGGTGTAGACTTAAGATAGCACAAGGTTGACAGCCTGAGGGCTCAACCGTCTAACTGCATTCACAACAAACACTATATCTGCATTACAAACACTGAAAAGACACACCCTCTCCCCTCAGCCTTCAAATTAAGTGGACACTTCTGATGACGCAACATGACGTCTGACGAGTTTACACTTGCAGGGTGAGGGAGGAAGGAATTCATTTTAAATGGACCGCCCTTGCCTGGAAATTCATCACCCGTTTGTGTGTTTTCAGCCACCGGTAGCTTGTGGGTGCTTTATATGCGCTACAGTCAATTATGTCTTCACAAGGTTTTCACACACTGTTGCTGGTATTTTGGCCCATTCCTCCAAGCCGATCTCCTCTAGAGCAGTGATGTTTTGGGGCTGTTGCTGGGCAACATGGACTTTAAACTCCCTCCAAAGATTTTCTATGGGGTTGAGATCTGGAGACTGGCTAGGCCACACCAGGACCTTGAAATGCTTCTTACGAAGCCACTCCTTCGTTGCCCGGGTGGTGTCTTTGGGATCATTGTCATGCTGAAAGACCCAGCCATGTTTCATCTTCAATGCCCTTGCTGATGGAAGGAGGTTTTCACTCAAAATCTCACGATACATGGCCCCATTCATTCTTTCCTTTACACGGATCTGTCGTCCTAGTCCCTTTGCAGAAAAACAGCCCCAAAGCATGATGTTTCCACCCACATGCTTCACAGTAGGTATGGTGTTCTTTGGATGCAACTCAGCATTCTTTGTCCTCCAAACACGACGAGTTGAGTTTTTACCAAAAAGTTATATTTTGGATTCATCTGACCATATGACATTCTCCCAATCTTCTTCTGGATCATCCAAATGCTTTCTAGCAAACTTCAGACGGGCCTGGACATGTACTGGCTTAAGCAGGGGGACACGTCTGGTACTGCAGGATTTGAGTCCCTGGCGGCGTAGTGTGTTAGTGATGGTAGGCTTTGTTACTTTGGTCCCAGCTCTCTGCAGGTCATTCACTAGGTCCCCCCGTGTGGTTCTGGGATTTTTGCTCACCGTTCTTGTGATAATTTTGACCCCACGGGGTGAGATCTTGTGTGGAGCCCCAGATCGAGGGAGATTATCAGTGGTCTTGTATGTCTTCCATTTCCTAATAATTGCTCCCACAGTTGATTTCTTCAAACCAAGCTGCTTACCTATTGTAGATTCAGTCTTCCCAGCCTGGTGCAGGTCTACAATTTTGTTTCTAATAATAATAATAATAATAATATATGCCATTTAGCAGACGCTTTTATCCAAAGCGACTTACAGTCATGTGTGCATACATTCTACGTATGGGTGGTCCCGGGGATCGAACCCACTACCCTGGCGTTACAAACGCCATGCTCTACCAACTGAGCTACACAGAACTTGAAGAATTTTGAAAATAATAAATGGGCAAATGTTGCATTATCCAGATGTGGAGAGACCTAGAAATGATTCTGGTGTCCTTTGACAGCTCTTTGGTCTTGGCCATAGTGGAGTTTGGAGTGTGACTGTTTAAGGTTGTGGACAGGTGTCTTTTATACTGATAACAAGTTCAAACAGGTGCCATTAATACAGGTAACGAGTGGAGGACAGAGGAGCCTCTTAAAGACAAAGTTACAGGTCTGTGAGAGCCAGATATCTTGCTTGTTTTTAGGTGACCAAATACTTATTTTCCACCATAATTTGCAAATAAATTCATTAAAAATCCTACAATGTGATTTTCTGGATTTTTTTCCTCATTTTGTCTGTCATAGTTGAAGTGTACCTATGATGACAATTACAGGCCTCTCTCGTCTTTTTAAGTGGGAGAACTTGCACAATTGGTGGCTGACTAAATATTTATTTGCCCCACTGTATATCCGACCGTAAACCAGGAAAATGTTTTATTTATACAATTTCCAAAAGATAACCAAACAAAAACATCATAACTTTTACGAGACGTGTTTGTGCCGTCATGTGCATTAGTAGCACAATTTCTAACTTATTTACATTTGTTTTTACTTACACTTGTATGTTGACTTCTCCATATTGATGTTTAGGTTTTACGTTTTGGCTGACTTTTCTTAGTGGAAGTACAATCATCGCGAATTTAATTATGGGGCGTTTCAGAACCCCGAAGTGAACATAACTACACTTGCAAACTTGATCAAAAACAAGGGTTGAGGAGCATACGTTGCGAACTTCCCTTGTTTGGCTAATAGTTTAGACCAATGGTGACTGTCACACCCTGATCTGTTTCACCTGTCCTTGTTATTGTCTCCATACTCTCCAGGTGCCGCTCGTTTTCCCCAGTGTATTTATCAATGTATTTCTTGTCTCTCTGTGCCAGTTCGTCTTGCATGTTTCCAAGTCAACCAGCGTCTTTCCTGTTCTCCTGCTTTTTGCATTTCTCGTTTTTGTAGTCCTCCCGGTTTTGACCCTTGCCTGTTTCTGGACTTTGTACACGCCTGCCTTACCATTCTGCCTACCTTGACTACAAGCCTGTCTGCCACTTTGTACCTCCTGCACTCTGATCTGGTTTTGACCTTTTGCCTGTCCACGACCATTCTTTTGCCTACACCTTTTGAATGAATAAACATAAGACTCCAACCATCTGCCTCCTGTGTTTGCATCTGGGTCTCGCCTTGTGTCATGATAGTGATGAGGATTCCCCCAAGGACATAAAGCGAGGCTAAGTGGAGGTCTTTTAGGAAGTTTGAAACGCAGCCTAAATCCCAGAAAGACAAGTTTGTATCAGGTTAGAAAAAACACTAGCATATAACGAGACAATTCTTTAAACAGTAAAACATGGTATAGCATGACTAATTATGTCATTTTCCACGATAGACGTTCATTTGACAAAAGCTGGATCCCTTCTAACCATTAAAATAAAACGGGGAGAAGCAAATGGTGCAATATGACGTCCATATAGCCTGGAGAACATTCCAGTGGTTATCATATATATTCATATGATAACCCAATGATCATTTGTTGAGAACTTCATTTATAATGCTATGTTGACTATTGGTTGTTCAAGCCTAACAATAGATGTAATGTTTATATGACACTAAAACACCTGAATGAATTCAACACAACCAAACAATTAAGAGCCCTGATTGTATAGGTGACCTGAAGAAGTGATATTCAAACAAATGAAAAGCACACCTGATGTTAATGTACTGTAGGTTCACCAGCTGACCTCTGTCAAGACAGCCATGTCGACTGGATTCCCACTGTGAAGATGAGCAATGCTGCAGCAGCATCAGTTTCTACCACTTTGTCATTTTCCAGATAGGAAAAGGAGACATCCCTCAATTATAGGGGATGGTTGTCATATGCTGTGCTTTGGTAAATCTGAACGATTCTGTTGTGCCATTTGAGTAGCGCGCCTTCACCTTGTTGTCATGACAACAGTGCCCCCTTAAACCATATGAATATTTAAAATGTAATTGGGAACATATAAAAGACTGTTTATGATATTATAAACATACTGTACTTTAACAGGACTATATTGTTGTACAGGTGAAATTAAAAGTATTTTGTTATCTCTGCTTTGCCAAGGCCCATTGAATCAAACTTATTTCTTATAGCTCAACTCTTTAAAAAAAACTATTTTAAACACATTTAGCAAGTAAAGTAATTGTTGTGGTAGTCTTAGGCAAACCCTCTTCATTATCACAGTGGCATCTCCAAGTGCCACTTAGACCTTCTTGGATAAAAGTGTCTGGCAGTGAACTCAGTAGCTGTGTTTGTTTTAAGCTATGGATCCCATCTCCTGCTTTCACAACATAGAGACAGATTCCCTTCCCTTCTTATTGTAGGATTGTGATCTGTGATTAATCAACATCAACACTAGTCAATCTTGAATAATAGTTAAGTTAACAATTAAAACAAGTTTAAACACTTAACTTCAACGAATCAACACTTTCATATTTCAAAGTCTACAAGTAAGCTAACTCATATGTAAAGGTTAGACATTTTAGTAACAAGTAGGCTATTATTACAAAAACATAATTTTAGGTAAAAAAACAAAAAAACAGTCAATATCAGATGTGGTTAACCTCGCTCCATTGATCTCTGATTTACTGGGTGAACATACTTCTGTTCCAGTACAACAATAGCACACTGGATTATTAACTAATTAAGTTTGATACATTGATTCAGGTGTGTTAGTACTGGGCTGGAACAGAAGCCTGCACACCCAATTGTAATAGGTTTATACATTGTGTGACTTTTAAACTGTATTTTTATTCACAGAATTTGCTAACATTATCCATGGTGTACAAGGATGTACCTTTAATCTCAAGACATTCATTGGGACCTCTTCATCTGCAGACAGGGTTCGACGTCTCTCTATGTCTGAGGAGAGAAAACAGGTTGCATTATAGTCAAGTTAGACAGCCCAGAATATTATGTCGCTACAGTGCATTCTGAAATTATTCAGACCCCTTCCCTCTTCCACATTTTGTTAAATTACAGCCTTAGGCCAGAGTCATTGTTTAGCTGTTATGAGAATTTTTAATCACAATGATAATCACTAACAATCAATAGCGTTGACCAATCCCCGGGGTTTGTAAAACCATGGGTTTAATAATAATTAGGCAAAGACTCAGCTTATGCAAAAGGCTAGTACAGTTTACTCACAAGAACGTTCTGAAGTCCACAATACAAACCCAGTCTTTATAACACACAAACAAGTTCAAATCGTAAACTACGCCTTGCTCAGACAGTATGTGTTTTTCCACTACACAGATACATTGTTTCTTTAATCTGCAACATGTTTCATCATTTTCTGCAAGCCTAACAGTTTCTCCCCTACACAGGTGGAGACAGAATGTCCTGTAAGGAACACAGTAATACAACTTGTCTGTCGATAGCTCCTCTTATCATCTGTTTCCCACGTGCACCCTGCTTACGTACTAAAAAGGAACAAAAGGTCCTTGTTCTAATCCTGACTAAAACTACACAAATCATCAGATTATACACTGCTCAAAAAAAGTAAGGGAACACTAAAATAACACATCCTAGATCTCAATGAATGAAATATTCGTATTAAATACTTTTTTCTTTACATAGTTGAATGTGCTAACAACAAAATCACACAAAAATGATTAATGGAAATCAAATGTATCAACCCATGGAGGTCTGGATTTGGAGTCACACTCAAAATTAAAGTGGAAAACCACACTACAGGCTGATCCAACTTTGATGTAATGTCCTTAAAACAAGTCAAAATGAGGCTCAGTAGTTGTGTGGCCTCCACGTGCCTGTATGACCTCCCTACAACGCCTGGGCATGCTCCTGATGAGGTGGAGGATGGTCTCCTGAGGGATCTCCTCCCAGACCTGGACTAAAGCATCCGCCAACTCCTGGACAGTCTGTGGTGCAACGTGGCGTTGGTGGATGGAGCGAGACATGATGTCCCAGATGTGCTCAATTAGATTCAGGTCTGGGGAAAGGGCGGGCCAATCCATAGCATCAATGTCTTCCTCTTGCAGGAACTGCTGACCCACTCGAGCCACATGAGGTCTAGCATTGTCTTACATTAGGAGGAACCCAGGGCCAACCGCACCAGCATATGGTCTCACAAGGGGTCTGAGGATCTTATCTCAGTACCTCTGGTGACCACATGGAGGGCTGTGCGGTCCAACAAAGAAATGCCACCACACACCATAGCTGACCCACCACCAAACCGGTCATGCTGGAGGATGTTGCAGGCAGCAGAACGTTCTCCACGGCGTCTCCAGACTCTGTCACGTCGGTCACATGTGCTAAGTGTGAACCTGCTTTCGTCTGTGAAGAGCACAGGACGCCAGTGGCGAATTTGCCAATCTTGGTGTTCTCTGGCAAATGCCAAACGTCCTGCACGGTGTTGGGCTGTAAGCAAAACCCCCACCTGTGGACGTCGGGCCCTCATAACACCCTCATAGAGTCTGTTTCTGACCGTTTGAGCAGACACATGCACATTTGTGGCCTGCTGGAGGTCATTTTGCAGGGCTCTGGCAGTGCTCCTCCTGCTCCTCCATGCACAAAGGCGGCGGTAGCGGTCCTGCTGCTGGGTTGTTGCCCTCCTACGGCCTCCTCCACGTCTCCTGATGTACTGGCATGTCTCCTGGTAGCGCCTCCATGCTCTGGACACTACGCTGACAAACACAGCAAACCTTCTTGCCACAGCTCGCATTGATGTGCCATCCTGGATGAGCTGCACTACCTGAGCCACTTGTGTGGGTTGTAGACTCCGTCTCATGCTACCACTAGAGTGAAAGCACCGCCAACATTCAAAAGTGACCAAAACATCAGCCAGGAAGCATAGGAACCGAGAAGTGGTCTGGTCACCACCTGCAGAACCACTCCTTTATTGGGGGTGTCTTGCTAATTGCCTATAATTTCCACCTGTTGTCTATTCCATTTGCACAACAGCATGTGAAATGTATTGTCAATCAGTGTTGCCTCCTAAGTGGACAATTTGATTTCACAGAAGTGTGATTGACTTGGAGTTACATTGTGTGGTTTAAGTGTTCCCTTTATTTTTTTGAGCAGTGTAGTTTTATGATTCTAATAAATGTCATACAATTATATGGTTTCAGGGTGGAATATTCTAATCATTACCTTTAAGCATATAATTCCCTTATCATGAACTTCTTTGGGACAGGGGCAGTATTTTCACGTCCGGATGAAAAGCGTGTCCAAAGTAAACAGCCTGCTACTCAGACCCAGAAGCTAATATATGCATATTATGAGTAGATTTGGATGGAAATCACTCTGAAGTTTCGAAAACTGTTTGAATCATGTCTGTGAGTATAACAGAACTTATTTGGCAGGCGAAACCCCGAGGACAAAGCATTCCGATTGTTTTTTTTTTTGAGGTCACTCTCTTTTCAATGGGTTTTCATTGGGAATACATATTTCTAATCAACTTTCCTGCAGTTCCTATCGCTTCCACTGGATGTCAACAGTCTTTAGAAATTGGTTGAGGTTTTTCCTTTGAGAAATGAAGAAGTAACACTGTTCAGAATGAGGCTCGACGGAAGTGTACTCTTTGTTAGAGGCGCATGACCTGAAAGCACGCTCCACCTTGTTTTCCTCCGGCATTGAACACAGTATATCCCGTCTTCAATTTTATCGATTATCTACATTAAAAAATACCTAAAGTTGTATTACAAAAGTCGTTTGAAATGTTTGGACAATGCTTACAGGTAACTTCTTGAGATATTTTGTAGTCACGTTGGGCAAGTTGGAACCGGTGTTTTTCTGGATCAAATGCGCCAAATAAATAAACATTTTGGATATATATCGACGGAATTAATCGAACAAAAGGACCATTTGTGATGTTTATGGGACATATTGGAGTGCCAACAGAAGAAGCTCGTCAAAGGTAAGGCATGAATTATATTTGTATTTCTGAATTTTGAGTCTCGCCTGCAGGGTTGAAATAGGCTTTTCTCTCTTTGTTTACTGGGGTGCTATCCTCAGATAATAGCATCGTTTGCTTTCGCTGTAAAACATGTTTGAAATCTGACATGTTGGCTGGATTCACAACAAGTGTAGCTTTAATTTGGTATATTGAATGTGTGATTTCATCAAAGTTGAATTTTTTATAGTAATTTATTTGAATTTGGCGCTCTGCATTTTCACTGGATGTTGGCCCCCCTCCCAGAAAAGTGAGGCGAGCGAGCGAAAAATAAAATCATCAGGTGGTTAAGGAATAACTTTACCACATTATCCTAGCTGCTATATGAACATGAACAATAGGAGATATATTCAATTTTTCAGATTATTATTATTAATACACAAATTAACATTCATTAACATTATTGACATAGGATGTATAATAGAATGCAATATTCTACCATATTCAAAAATTATACAAAAATAAAAAAGTTATGTATGAATGTATTATCAGTTCATTTGATCTACTTAATTGTATAGCCTAACAAATTCAAGAATGATTGAAAATAAATAATTGTAATCAAATTAAAATGTTGATGCATAATAATGAGTTAATTACCTGAATGCATCTCTATAGCCTAGGCATTAACAAAATATTAATACAAATATGATTTGGCCTCATAGACTAGGCCTTGTAGAAAGAGGGTCAATCACGTCTGCCAAATTAATGTAGCATTGGAAAAAAATCCAGCCATAGAGTATAACTTTTAATCATCCCCAAAAGTATTTTTTTTATAACATGCACAATTAGAAGCATCAATCTATATAGATCAAGTGTGACTAAATTCGAGCCCAGTAACTTGATCGTGGACTTCAGGAGACAACAGAGAGAGCACGCCTCTATTCACATCGATGGGACCACAGTGTAGAAGGTGAAATCTTCAAGTTCCTCTGCATACATATCACTGACAATCTGAAATGGTCCACCCACACAGGCAGTGTGGTGAAGAAGGCCAACAGCGCCTTTTCAACTTCAGGAGGCTGAAGAAATTCGGCTTGGCCCGAGACCCTCACAAACTTTTACAGATGTACAATTATTGCCGCCTGGTACGGCAACTGCACCGCCCGCAACCGCAGGGCTATCCAGAGGGTGATTATATTATTATTATTATGCGGTCTGCCCAACGCATCACCGGGCGCACACTGCCTGCCCTCCAGGACAGAACATGTCTGTAGCATTGATGTTCCCCAAGAATACAGTGGCCTCCATCATTCCTAAATGGAAGAAATATGGAACCCCCAAGACTCTTCCTAGAGCTGGCCGCCGGGCGAAACTGAGCAATCGGGGGAGAAGGGACTTGGTCAGGGAGATGACCAAGAACCCGATGGTCACTCTGACAGAGCTCCAGAGTTCCTCTATGGAGATGGGAGAACATTCTAAAGAACAACCATTTCTGCAGCACTCTACCAATCAGGACTTTATGGTAGAGTGGCCAGACGGAAGCCACTCCTCAGTAAAAGGCACATGAAAGGACTCTCAGACCACGAGAAACAAGATTCTCTGTTCTGTTGAAACCAAGAATGTACACTTTGGCCTGAATGCCAAGTGTCACGTCTGGAGGAAACCTGGCATCATCCCTATGGTGAAGCATGGTAGTATTATGCTGTGGGGATGTTTTTCAGCAGCAGGGACTGGGAGACTAGTCAGCCTTGAGGGGAAGATGAACGGAGCAAAGTACTGAGAGATCCTTGATGAAAATCTGTTCTAGATCGCTCAGGACCTCAGACTGGAGTGAAGGTTCACCTTCCAACAGGACACCGACCCTAAGCACACAGCCAAGACAACGCAGGAGTGGCTTCAGGTGTGCCAAGCTTGTAGCATCATACCCAAGAAGACTCTAGGATGTAATCGCTGCCAAAAAAAGTCTGGACAATAGAACGAGTCAAAATTCAGTCAAGGCTGAAAAATGGTAAAAGAACATTGGCTAAAGCTGGAACACTAGCGCAAGCCCATAGCAATGCAATCGATACGTTCGCAAGCCTGTTTTGACTGGAGGAAAACAATGGTCGGAGCTCAGTTTTCCAAGGGCAAAAGGTATTTCTGGGTTAGCGTTAGATGACAATGGAGTACATTGACCAGCCTTACATAATTAGAAAGAGGAGATTCTCATGTTTAAAATGGTGTCCAATTCGGAAAAATCTAAATATACACATTGCGAGATATTTGGCAAAATAGACAGACATACCTGTATTTCCCTATAGTAAACAATGGGATGACCTCAGAGTTCCAGGAGTAATTTTTTGTTTGTTTACATTTGAACTACAAACAACGTAGACAGGTCTCATTGCCAACAATAACATAGCAAGGCATTGTGAAGTACAGCAATAAAATGTGAATAGAACGTTTGGAAGGCGAGTTGGTGCCACTGTGCGCAGATAGAACTAATAGGAGCTGGCAGGGTGAAAAATGCCCTAAAATAAGGTCTGTTTTTTCATGATTACTTAAAAACTATGGCAAACAGAATGGACATATGCTAATATTATGAAACTGGGCTCCACCGCGGATGCAATGAACTAGTTTATATCAGAAGAAAAGCATTGTTAAAAATGTCATGTGTCCAGCCTACCAAAGGCACTTCAACAAATTACTGAGTAAAGGGTTTGAATACTTAGGTAAATGTGACATTTCAATTTTAAATGTTTAATACATTTGCACAATTTTTGGAAAGTCAAAGGGTCTGACTACTTTCCGAAAGCACTGTATATCTCTGTCCTCAGTTTTTATCGCTAGGGACTGGAACTGGAGAATTGTTTTATAATGTCTTCCCACAAAGTTACCTGCCCTATCCAGAGTAGCCTACTCTCCCGTCTCTGACAGTTGGAAGTGCTAACTAATAATTTCACCCTCTTCCAAAGCTGTTTGCAAGCTACAATTAAATATATATATATATTTCACCTTTATTTAACCAGGTAGGCAAGTTGAGAACAAGTTCTCATTTACAATTACAACCTGGCCAAGATAAAACAAAGCAGTTCGACACATACAACGACACAGAGTTACACATGGAGTAAAACAAACATACAGTCAATAATACAGTAGAAACAAGTCTATATACGATGTGAGCAAATGAGTTGGGATAAGGGAGGTAAAGGCCAATAAATAAAAAAAGGCCATGGTGGCAAAGTAAATACAATATAGCAAGTAAAACACTGGAATGGTAGATTTGCAGTGCGAGAAAGTGCAAAGTAGAAATAAAAATAATGAGGTGCAAAGGAGCAAAATAAATAAATAAAATAAATACAGTAGGGAAAGAGGTAGTTGTTTGGGTTAAATTATAGGTGGGCTACGTTCAGGTGCAGTAATCTGTGAGCTGCTCTGACAGCTGGTGCTTAAAGCTAGTGAGGGAGATAAGTGTTTGCAGTTTCAGAGATTTTTATAGTTCATTCCAGTCATCGGCAGCAGAGAACTGGAAGTAGAGACGGCCAAAGAAAGAATTGGTTTTGGGGGTGACCAGAGAGATATACCTGCTGGAGCGCGTGCTACAGGTGGGTGATGCTATGGGATAAGGGGGACTTTACCTAGCAGGGTCTTGTAGATGACATGGAGCCAGTGGGTTTGGCGACGAGTATGAAGCGGGGCCAGCCAACAAGAGCGTACAGGTCGCAATGGTGGGTAGTATATGGGGCTTTGGTGACAAAACGGATGGCACTGTGATACACTGCATCCAATTTGTTGAGTAGGGTATTGGAGGCTATTTTGTAAATGACCGAAGTCAAGAGGATTGGTAGGATGGTCAGTTTTACAAGGGTATTTTGGGAGAAGGAGAAATGGGGAAGTCTTGGGCGAGTTGCTGTGGGGGGTGCAGTGCTGTTGACTGGGGTAGGGGTAGCCAGGTGGAAAGCATGGCCAGGCGTAGAAAAATGCTTATTTAAATTCTCAATTATAGTGGATTTATCAGTGGTGACAGTGTTTCCTCAGTGCAGTGGGCAGCTGGGAGGAGATGTTCTTATTTTCCATGGACTTTACAGTGTCCCAGAACTTTTTCAAGTTAGCGTTGCAGGAAGCAAATTTCTGCTTGAAAAAGCTAGCCTTGGCTTTTCTAACTGCCTGTGTATAATGGTTTCTAGCTTCCCTGAAAAGCTGCATATCACGGGGGCTCTTCGATGCTAATGCAGAACGCCATAGCATGTTTTTGTGTTGGTTAAGGGCAGTCAGGTCTGGTGAGAACCAAGGGCTATATCTGTTCCTGGTTCTAAATTTCTTGAATGGGGCATGCTTATTTAAGATGGTTAGGAAGGCATTTAAAAAAACAAAACAGGCATCCTTTACTGACGGGATGAGATCAATATCCTTCCAGGATACCCCGGCCAGGTCGATTAGAAAGGCCTGCTCGCTGAAGTGTTTCAGGGAGCGTTTGACAGTGATGAGTGGAGGTCGTTTGACCGCTGACCCATTACGTATGCAGGCAATGAGGCAGTGATCGCTGAGATCTTGGTTGAAGAATGCAGAGGTGTATTCAGAGGGCAAGTTGGTTAGGATGATATCTATGAGGGTGCCCGTGTTTACGGCTTGGTGAGGTACCTGGTAGGTTCATTGATAATTTGTGTGAGATTGAGGGCATCAAGCTTAGATTGTAGGGTGGCTGGGGTGTTAAGCATGTTCCAGTTTAGGTCGCCTAGCAGCACGAGCTCTGAAGATAGATGGGGGGAAATCAGTTCACATATGGTGTCCAGAGCACAGCTGGGGGCAAACGGTGGTCTATAGCAGGCGGCAACGGTGAGAGACTTGTTTTTAGAGAGGTGGACTTTTAAAAGTAGAAGTTAAAATGGTTTGGGTACAGACCTGGATGGTAGGACACAACTCTGCAGGCTATCTTTGCAGTAGATTGCAACACCGCCCCCTTTGGCAGTTCTATCTTGTCTGAAAATGTTGTAGTTTGGGATGAAAATGTCCGAATTTTTGGTGGTCTTCCTAAGCCAGGATTCAGACACAGCTAGAATATCCGGGTTGGCAGAGAGTGCTAAAGCAGTGAATAAAACAAACTTAGGGAGGAGGCTTCTAATGTTAACATACATGAAACCAAGGCCATTATGGTTACAGAGGTCATCAAAAGAGAGCGCCTGGGGAATAGGAGTGGAGCTAGGCACTACAGGGCCTGGATTCACCTCTACATCACCAGATGAAAAGAGGAGGAGTAGGATAATGATACGGCTAAAAGCAATGAGTATTGGTCATCTAGAACGTCTGGAACAGAGAGTAAAAGGAGGTTTCTGGGGGCGATAAAATAGCTTCAAGGTATAATGTACAGACAAAGGTATGGTAGGATGTGAATACAGTGGAGGTAAACCTAGGTATTGAGTGATGATGAGAGAGATATTGTCTCTAGAAACATCATTGAAACCAGGAGATGTCATCGCATGTCTGGGTGGTGGAACTAATAGGTTGGATAAGATATAGTGAGCAGGACTAGAGGCTCTACAGTGAAATAAGCCAATAAACACTAACCAGAACAGCAATGGACAAGGCATATTGACATTAAGGAGAGGCATGCTTAGTCGAGTGATCAAAAGGGTCCAGTGAGTAGTGAGGTTGGTTGGGGTCAAGGCGATTCAGACAGCTAGTAGCAAGCTATCGGTAGCAAGCTAGCAAAGGATGGAGATCTGTTTTTAGCCACCTCGTGCGTTTCCGTCGGTAGGATTAGTGGGGTTCCATGTGGTAGAGGGGATCAATCCAATTCACAAAAAATAAAATAGATATAGTTATAGAGGCCCAAGAAAAAAAAGAAAAAATTGTCCGATAGGTCTATTCAGATAGCAGCCGATAAGACAGATGGGCGTTCAGGTAACGTCGTGACGGAGGAGCCAGCTGGATAACTCCCTCGGGCAGATAACGTTGGTAGTCCAGTTGTGAAGGCCCGGTGGGGCTCCGCGTTGGCAGTAAAACGGGTCCGGATAGGTGATTGTAGCCCAGGAGTGACTGATGGAACTTTTCAGCTGGCTTGCTCCGGAATAATTGATGTTTGCTCCGGAACCGACGTAAGCCGATAGTCACACGGATAGCAGCTAGCTAGCTGCGAGATCCAGGTATAAATGTCCAGAGCTTGCGGTTGAAATCCGGGGACATGGAGAGAAAAATAGGTCCGGTATGTTCCGAGGCGATAGATTTTCGAGCTAAAGGATAGCTGATGACCACAAACTGTGGTTAGCTGAATACTAACGATTAGCCAGTAAAGAAGCTAACTAGCTTCTGGCTAGCTTCTGGATTAGCTTCTGGCTAGCTTCTATGGAGGATTACAGATTTGAGGTAAATAATACTTTATTTATTTATTTAAATATAAATTGGTGAGGCGGGTTGCAGGAGAGTGTTTTGAAGATGAGTTTATGGAACAGAAAAAATATATATAAAAAGGTATAAAAAGGTATGCGAAGAAAGTTGTAAATATGTATATATACGGGACACGACAAGGAGGACAAAAGACGTCTGACTGCTATGCCATCTTGGTGACATTTTTTTCCAAATGCATTTGGAGTTACAACAATAGATACATCAAGATAGATAAATAGCTAATCATGAAGTTAGCAAGCTGGTTATATTTATATATATATATTTTTACTAGTTATACAGTTTGTACAGTTAGCTAACTAGTGAACATTACGTTAGCAGCTCATTTGAGTTAGACTGCAGACTAAGTTTCTGTAGCAAGCTAGTTAATAATACATCGTTTTTGATCATATAACTTATTTACTTAGTTGAATAGGTTCTTCCACTTCCTCTGTTTTCTGGATCTTTAGAAAAACTAAATAATGGGCAATCTTCCCTAAGTTTCCGGTGGTAGCTAAACGCATCCAGCCAGGTGGGCGATTGGAGGACTTCGGTCTTCCGACATGGCGCTTGGTGCGGTTGCTAGGTAATTTGTGACGCAACTACAAGCCCTCTAAAGTGACTGCTGTAGATCGTAGGTATGTGAACAAGGACACAAGGAAGCAAATACATTTTTTTAAAGGACACAAGGAGCAAAAATAAGCATACCATTGATAGGCCTATTCATGCATGCGTCTGTGTTTGATATGCTTTCATACACTCTTAAATGTTTTGTGTGAATGATAATGGCATTTTTAGCTTTATATTGTTGTCAAATACCGGTAGCCTAGTACACATACAATAAGAGTAGAACACACAGTATTTCAAATACCCATTTTATTATCTATTTCATAGCTTTGAGCTTAAAGTAAGTACACTTCAGTAAAACTCATATAGAGATTTGGACACTTTGGAAATAAAAAAGTTAAAAAGGTTTTCTCTGGCTTCAATTGGAGAGATATGAAACATCAACACAAAAATATTTTGTGGTACTCTGTGTGAAAACTATGTTTTAATGTTTCTACATGCGTATCAGAAATACTACACCTGCTGTTTATAAAACAGAACAACAATGATGATAAATACAGTTATTATACACAAACTGAGATGATGCAAAATATTCACTTATATTAAATTATTGAAACATCTTAACCTTCATGAATCTCTCTGTATATTGAAATATATTGCTGTTTGTCTCAGTAAAATATAACATTATATCAATAATGTATTACATGGTGTTCTGTAATGAAAGCCCTCTCCATAGCAACGTGAGTTCAGACCCTTTTCTTCAGTTGGGATTTCTTCTCCTGACGCTTGCTATGAACAAAACACACATACACACACACGAGTTAGACAAGGATACACACAACTTTTTTCAACGCTTACATGCCTACACAAGTGTACTCACCGCAGACAGTGTTGTACCCTCTTGGTCCAGTCTTGAGAGGGGTCGGCACACACAAACTTGTTCCTTCGATTCTGGAAGCTGCCACAACACAGTACAATGTCAACGCACATTACACACCACAGTGACTGAATGTCAATTGTCTTTCCCTGAATCCTCTCTCCTTGCTTCCGAATGCATTGGAGAAGGAGAAGATAAGAGGAATCAAGGAAATACCAGCCATTATTCTACACACAATGTGCTAGGATGTGATTGGAGGACAACTCACATGACAGCATTGAGGTCGCATGAGGAAGTAATGTCTTGGAAGGTGTAGCCTTTCAGCCATCGGCAGTGCACCGGACGCCGAGTGAACTTCAGACAGCAGTCCGCTACACACAAACACATGCATTTTTTTTCTGTGTGTCAGCACGAGACCTTGCGTGCATGTATTTGTACTAAGGTTCATGTGCATATATAGCATGTGTGTGTGTTGGCACTCACCTGATTGTGTGGTGGGAATGAGGGTGATGATAAGGAGAGAGAACAGAGCAGCCAGGACACAGTCTCTATAGTTTATCATACTAATCTTCAGATGGGTCCCACAGAGATGCTGAGAAAGGGGGCGAGAGAGAAAGTGTTTTTCAATAGAGTTGAGAGAGAGTGTTTTCTGACTGGGATTTGGAGCTCCTTAAGTAGGGCGCTGGCTGGAGTTTCCCAACAGGTGATAGCAATGCCATGGAAAGTATTGGCAGGGGGTGGGCAGGTGGGAACTGTGGGTGTGCAAGTGGGGTTATTGGGTTGTTGAAGGACTTGGTCTGCTCATGTGTGTGCTCTGTCATAGAAAGTGACTTTTGTTCTCCACTTCCTCCATGACTGCAGGTTAATGATCTTATTTCCCTCCACTGAAAGATAGGACTGGAATGTGAGAAGTGTGGGAGGAGAGCGGCACAATTTTAACTGAGGAGTGTGAAAACAGTTCAATGAATGGGAGTTGATGTCATGGCTATTCTGTCCAGCTTCATAATGACATCATCTTCTGGTACTAAAATGGTGTTCTGGTTGAGAAGACATCATATCACCCGATTACAACCAGGTTACTTTCTAGACCAGGGCTGCCCAATTCTGGTCTTGGAGGGCCAAAACACTTCTGTTTTTTGTTTCTACCTGGTAGTTAATTTCCCTCACCTGGTATCCCCTCCCCCCCAACAACAGAAGTGTTTCGTCCCTCCAGGACCAGGATTGGGCAGCCCTGTTCTGCACGTCCAATTAGACGTCAGTTCAGACTAAAGGCTAAGCTTCTGACAGAGGTTGCGTTATGTTCATCCGGTTTAGGTTTGATCAGTTTAACCTCTAAAAGTCCAGGGGGAAACACATTGAATAATGCATTCATAAATGGCAAAAAAGACAATCAAAAAATAAATCATAAGGAATAAGTTTTTTTTTACACATATTAAACATATTCAACCCCTTATTTTTATTGGCACACAACTACCTCCATACTTCCATTTGTTTGTATGGGTTACCTTCAGACGAGTCCATTGACACTTGTGTAGGCCAAAACGTACAGACGTTTTCGATAGAAGACCGATTTTTGGAAAGTCTCATGGTTTCTCATGGTAGGACACACAAGTTCACAGAACGGGACCGGCGTGCGCTGAAGCGTAAAAATCATCTGTCCTTGGTTGCAACACTCACTACCGAGTTCCAAGGTGCCTCTGGAAGCAAAGTCAACACAAGAACTGTTCGTCGGGAGCATCATGAAAGGGGTTTCCATGGCCGAGCAGCTGCACACAAGCCTAAGATCACCATGCGCAATGCCAAGCGTTTGCTGGAGTGGTGTACAGCTCGCCGCCATTGGACTCTGGAGCAGTGGAAACGCATTCTCTGGTGATGAATCACACTTCACCATCTGGCAGTCCGACGGACAAATCTGGGTTTGGAGGACGCCAGGAGGTGGCTACCTACCCAAATGCATACTGCATACTGTAAAGTTTGGTGGAGGATAAATAATGGTCTGGTGCTGTTTATCAGTTCTAGTGAAGGAAAATCTTAACGCTACAGCATACAATGACATTCTAGATGATTCTGTGCTTCCAACAGTTTGGGGAATGCCCTTTCCTGTTTCAGCATAACAATGCCCCCGTGCACAGAGCCCTGACCTCAACCCCATCGAACACCTTTGGGATGAATTGGATCGCCGACAGCGAGCAAGGACTAATCGCCCAACATCAGTGCCCGACTTCACTAATGCTCTTGTGGCCGAATGGAAGCAAGTCCCGACATCAATGTTCCAACATCTAGTGGAAAGCCTTCCCAGAAGAGTGGAGGCTGTTATGGCAGCAAAGGGGGACCTACTCCATATTAATGTCCATCATTTTGGAATGAGATGTTCGGTGAGCAGGTGTCCACATACTTTTGGTCATGTAGTGTATTTCTATCTTAAATGGTCCGATTTTGATGGGGATTTCTGTTTTATGTCACTTAGATTGACCTACCGGTGAATCAAAGAACTCTTAAGGATTAAGGTCATGTTCAGTTTCATGTCATGGGGTCATGTGACAATGGCTGATTTAACATGCTGTATATGTGTTTATAGCCTACAACATCTTCTTGCATCATTCTTCCTCCACACAGGGAGTGTATGTGTGTGTGTGAGTGCATGTGTGTGTATGTGTGTGTGAGAGAGTGTGTGCGTGCGAGTTAATTAGTAGTTCAAACACTGGTTTTAACTGAGTAGGTGGACCTGAATTCTAACCTTTGTAGGCATGATAAAGTGTGTATGTACACGTTTTTTTGTGTGTGTGATGAAATCCAACCTGCGTAGGGAACCAACATTAGAAACTCTAGACAGAGGCCCTGCACTTCCGTGCAGAGAGAGGCTATTAAAGCTGAGCTGTTAATGAGTAGCTGAACTGCGGTCTCTATTCTCAACAGATATGGTGACACATAATGAAGACATTCATAGGCCTTTATTTTTTATTTTAGGAGAGTGGTGATTCACCTTACATAAATTATATGTTTTAGTTTAGATACAGTGCATTTAGAAAATTATTCAGACCACTTGACTTTTTCCACATTTTGTTATGTTACAGCCATGTTCTAAAATTGATTAAATCAATTATTTACCTCATCAATCTACACCGAATACCCCATAATGACAAAGCAAAAACAGGTTTTTAGATTCTTTTGCAAATTTATTAACAAATATAAAACAGAAATACCTTATTTACATAAGAATTCAGACCCTTTGCTATGAGAATCGAAATTGAGCTCAGGTTCCATTGATCATCCTTGAGATGTTTTTACAACTTGATTGGAATTCACCTGTTGTAAATTCAATTGATTGGACATGATTTGGAAAGGCATATCTATATATAAGGTCCCACATAGTAAAAACCAAGCCATGAGGTCGAAGGAATTGTCCGTAGAGCTCTGAGACAAGGATTGTGTCGAGGCACAGATCTGGGGAAGGGTACCAAAAAATGTCTGCAGTATTGAAGGTCCCCAAGAACGCAGTGGTCTCTATCATTCTTTAATGGAAGAAGTTTGGAACCACCAAGACACTTCCTAGAGCAATCGGGGGAGAAGGGCCTTTGTCAGGGAGGTGACCAAGAACCTGATGCTCACTCTGACAGAGCTCCAGAGTTTCTCTTTGGAGATGGGAGAACCTTCCTGAAGGACAACCATCTCTGCAGCACTCCACCAATCAGGCCTTTATGGTAGAGTGGCCAGACGGAAGCCACTCCTCAGTAAAAGGCACATGACAGCCCACTTGGAGTTTGCCAAAAGGCACATATAGGACTCTCAGACCATGAAACCAAGATCGAACTCTTTGGCCTGAATGCCAAGCCTCACGTCTAGAGGAAACCTGGCACCATCCCTACGGTGAAGCATTGTGCTGGCAGCATCATACTGTGGGGGTGTTTTTCAGTGGCGGGGACTGGGAGACTAGTCAGGATCGAGGGTAAGAGGAACAGAGCCAAGTACAGAGAGATCATTGATGAAAACCTGCTCCAGTGCATACAGCCAAGACAACACAGGAGTGGCTTTGGGACTGACTGAATGTCCTTGTGTGACCCAGCCAGAGCCCGGACTTGAACCCGATCGAACATCTCTGGAGAGACCTGTAAATAGCTGTGCAGCGACGCTCCCCATCCAATCTGACAGAGCTTGAGAGGATAAGCAGAGAAGAATGGGAGAAACTCCCCAAATAGAGGTGTGCCAAGGTTGTAGCATCATACCCAAGAAGACTCAAGGCTATAAACGCTGCCAAAGGTGCTTCAACAACGTACTAAGTAAATATTTGAATATTTCCGTTTTTTATTTTTAATACATTTGCAAACGTTTCTTAAATCCTGTTTTTGCTTTGTCATTATGGGGTATTTTGTATAGATTGAAGAGGGAAAAAACTATTTAATCAATTTTAGAATAAGGCTGTAACGTCACAAAATGTGGAAAAGGTTAAGGGGTCTGAATACTCTCGAATGCACTGTAGATCAGAAACAGAGAGGGTAAGAGGTTAGGAGGAGTCAAAGTGTGAGTGGTAGACTCATGGACTGAATCACGGTCTCCGGTGGGGAATAGCACTTGTGTATAGAGCCGGAAATGTTACCCATTAAACCACGGCTAGTCCATTATAAGGCCTAGACACATTGAGACCGCACATACGATAATCACCCAAGGTCAGAGTAGAGCGTAATCAGATCCAGAGCGATAGTTGATCATCAGCAGCAGGAAGGGATGGTGTTAGTGTTATCAGGGGCATTCTTAGAACATCACAACATTCTATAAATAACCACAGATTCCAGGTCTAAAAATAGTAACACAAACAAGGACTATGTGGCTTTATAAGTCTGAACCCACAGGGATGTAATGCAGGGGAAACACCTTTATTCGACTTTTTATTTGGTGAATCGCATTCAATCACCTACTACACATTATGAGCTTTACTTACCGCCTGTCATCTGGACTGTTCATCGTTTACCCACCTTTTCTACCACTACTCCCTGCTACTGACATCATACCAACACCATCAACCAGACCTCTGATCTTTACCCTATACCTGTCTGCATTCTATAGATCTTAACTTATGCGATCTATTTTATCAACTGAGTGTCGTTGTCTGTTAATAATGAGTGCATCTGAACTGAGGGTTATAGATGTGTGTTTACAGAATGTTGTGGGAATGCTTTCCACAGGAGTTTCCATTTCGGAGTGCGTGTGTTTGCTCTTCAAAACTCTGGTCAATGTTTATCTCAGGGTTAATCTCTCGTTAACCCTCAGAACAAAGACGTACCAGAAAGTAGTCATGGTTACCGCATAGTTTCTTAATATTATGTAAGTACAGGCTTATTTTGGGTTGTGATGGGGGAAGTAAAGTAGTTTATGCAGCATTAAGTTATATTCATCAAGAACCAATGAGTATATATCATTTATTGAAATGACCTTGGAACAGCTGTAAATCGTGCATATTGCACCTTTAAAGTAACACATTGAAATCACATGAAGACATCTAAAACATGAACACAGCTGGACTAAAACATGAAAAGCCACAAACACAGTTCTACATTATAGACCTCTATACTATACACCTCACTATACAGAATTAGAAAGACCAAAAAATAAACACTACATTACAGACTGATTGTCTGGTTGTGTGTGTAACTAAGTGCCCACTGCCTCTCTTGGCTAGGGCCACAAACTTCCTGGTGCAATACAGGACCAATGAGCAGGCAGAATTTGGCATGGGACGAAACCTAAGAAGCACGTGTGGTGTACATAACACACACACACACACACACACTCAATCACACACTCAATCAAACACATACACACAACAGTTTGGTCTGTGTGTGCATGTGTGCATGCATAGAAATAGAACGAATAGAATGGGTTTGCAACCTCTATCCCTGGCAATTTGACTGGTAATAATGGGTACACTCGCAATGGCTACTTGGTATTGTGTTGCAATAATTCCCATGGTAATATAGAATGTTCATTCAAATGATGCTAACTGATGTGGCTCATGGAATGTATTTTTTTGTAATGTCAGTTGAGTTGATTCAACAAATCACAACACAGATTGATGGGTACACTTCCAGCTTTCACTTCCTGCTTTGCCCCTATGGGTACACTTGCAATGGTTGCCTGCCCAACCAATATGCCATCATTGACTTGAATGGGGACGCCCGTTCTATTCATTCTATTTCTCTGTGTGTGAGTGTTAAGGCAGTCATAGTTCATGTATCCCATCATCCGTCATCTTTGGAGTCATCCCTTGTCAGCCTCTCTCGCTCTCTGTGCCTCTGGATACCCCGCCATATACGACACAGCACCCCACCGCTTCTCACCACACACACACACGCACACACGCACACACACACACACACACGCACACACGCACGCACGCACGCACGCACGCACACAGGGAGAGAGAAAAACAAAAATACAGTATTAATTAAAGTGTGTTGCCACAGGTTCTACTACGTGATGATACACACACACACAGGCACACATGCACACACACGCAATGACACCCCGCCACACGCACACACGATGACACACACACGCAATGACACACACACACACACACCAGTAGTTACCGTAGGCGTAGGTAGCGCAGGTCCTCCTTAGTGACATCATTAAGGACATCGCTCAGCGTGTACTCCTCCATTACAAACTGAGACAGAAACATCAACTACATAGAACCATACTAAAACCAGTAAACAACCATACCAGAGGAGGCTGGTGGGGGGAGCTATAGGAGGATGGGCTCATTGTAATGACTGGAATGGAATACATGGAAAGGAGTCAAAGATGTGGTTTCCATATGTTTGATGTATTTTATAACATTTAGTTTTCTAACTGCTTGCATTTTGTATTGGTATTGATGTGTGTATTTTCTGTAATGAATTTAATTCGGGGCTCATCTGTAAAAGAGACCTTGGTCTCAGTAGGACAACCTGATAAAATAAAGGTTAAATAAAATGTATCCCATTCCAGCCTTTACAATGAGCCCATCCTCCTATAGCTCCTCTCACCAGCCTCCTCTGAACTGTACTACAACTCAAATACATAATAATGTAATAAACTAAACAACCAATGGCAAACTCAACTCAATGACCAATAAAAACACGATCTACAAATAAACACTGACACACGCAAGGATGAAATTGTGGTGTAAATATTGGGGGGGGGGACAAACAATAGACGGGGGGGTCCTCCCCCAGAATTGGTTTTTATATACACTGCTCCAAAAAATAAAGGGAACACTTAAACAACACAATGTAACTCCAAGTCAATCACACTTCTGTGAAATCAAACTGTCCACTTAGGAGGCAACACTGATTGACAATAAATTTCACATGCTGTTGTGCAAATGGAATAGACAACACGTGGAAATTATAGGTAATTAGCAAGACACCCCCAATAAAGGAGTGGTTCTGCAGGTGGTGACCACAGACCACTTCTCAGTTCCTATGCTTCCTGGCTGATGTTTTGGTCACTTTTGAATGCTGGCGGTGCTTTCACTCTAGTGGTAGCATGAGACGGAGTCTACAACCCATACAAGTGGCTCAGGTAGTGCAGCTCATCCAGGATGGCACATCAATGCGAGCTGTGGCAAGAAGGTTTGCTGTGTCTGTCAGCGTAGTGTCCAGAGCATGGAGGCGCTACCAGGAGACAGGCCAGTACATCAGGAGACGTGGAGGAGGCCGTAGGAGGGCAACAACCCAGCAGCAGGACCGCTACCTCCGCCTTTGTGCAAGAAGGAGCAGGAGGAGCACTGCCAGAGCCTTGCAAAATGATCTCCAGCAGGCCACAAATGTGCATGTGTCTGCTCAAACGGTCAGAAACAGACTCCATGAGGGTGATATGAGGGCCCGACGTCCACAGGTGGGGGTTGTGCTTACAGCCCAACACCGTGCAGGACGTTTGGCATTTGCCAGAGAACACCAAGATTGGCAAATTCGCCACTGGCACCCTGTGCTCTTCACAGATGAAAGCAGGTTCACACTGTGCACGTGACAGACGTGACAGAGTCTGGAGACACCGTGGAGAACGTTCTGCTGCCTGCAACATCCTCCAGCATGACCGGTTTGGCGGTGGGTCAGTCATGGTGTGGGGTGGCATTTCTTTGGGGGGCCGCACAGCCCTCCATGTGCTCGCCAGATGTAGCCTGACTGCCATTAGGTACCGAGATGAGCTCCTCAGACCCCTTGTGAGACCATATGCTGGTGCGGTTGGCCCTGGGTTCCTCCTAATGCAAGACAATGCTAGACATCATGTGGCTGGAGTGTGTCAGCAGTTCCTGCAAGAGGAAGGTATTGATGCTATGGACTGGCCCGCCCGTTCCCCAGACCTGAATCCAATTGAGCACATCTGGGACATCATGTCTCGCTCCATCCACCAACGCCACGTTGCACCACAGACTGTCCAGGAGTTGGCGGATGCTTTAGTCCAGGTCTGGGAGGAGATCCCACAGGAGACCATCCGCCACCTCATCAGGAGCATGCTCGGTGTTGTAGGGAGGTCATACAGGCACGTGGAGGCCACACACAATTTTGAATTGTTTTAAGGACATTACATCAAAGTTGGATCAGCCTGTAGTGTGGTTTTCCACTTTAATTTTGAGTGTCACTCCAAATCCAGACCCCCCAGGGGATGATAAATTTGATTTCCATTGATCATTTTTGTGTGGTTTTGTTGTCAGCACGTTCAACTATGTAAAGAAAAAAGTATTTAATAAGAATATTTCATTCATTCAGATCTAGGATGAGTTATTTTAGTGTTCCCTTTATTTTTTTGAGCAGTGTATATAAAATGCATTTCCTGCAATTCTACACAGTTTGACATGACTTATTATGCCTGTCTTTAAGGTTATTTTGAAGGGTATATGGAGGGGTATTTTGAAAACCAAGTATAAGTGCAAACAACTAACTTCCTGCATTTCAACACATTTTGCCATGGGGCAGATTTTTTTTTGTTGTTGCACTTTTATAATGCTATTCTAAACATTTTGTCATGAGAAAATGTTGCAGTTTTAAAGCACATTTCCTGCATTTCTATACATTTTGTCATGGGGTAGAGATAAATATGTGCTGTTTTAAAGCTCATCTCATGCTATTCTTCACATTCACCATGACGATGAGAGAAAATGTTGCTGTTTTAAAGCCAATTTCCTGATACTCTACACATTTTGCCATAAAGCTGAGAGAAACTGTTGCAGTTTTAAATGAACTGTCCATCAAAAAATGTATATTCTGTTAACTCATACCAAATAAAGTTGTTGGCTCCTTCTATACAGGTATTTGTGGCCAATGCATAAATTGGTGGAAAAAAAACATAAAAAACCCCACCTCAAACTTATGTCTCAAACAGACCATTTCAAAAAATGATTGCTATTTCCTCATTGAGGAGCTGGCCAATCAGCGGTCTACTCGCATTAATATTTTTATTGACTGGTATACGCCAACGCCATTCTGTTGTTGGGGTACGCCCACACCAATCCAACACAGAAAATATGCTTTTAATTACATACTTAATTACCATTTTTGGAAGAATATCTATTGTAATTAGTTATAGGTCATATTTTATAGAAATCTGTAAACACTGGACAGTTACTTTAAAGGTTTACTTTATGCAGAAATGCAAAAATAACATATTTAAACTGTATAACTGATCAATACACCATCATACCAGGTAATTTAATGCTATTGAAGACACTTGGCTACAGAAGGGACATTTCTTACTGATCTCTACAGCTTCCATCTAAAAACAATATCCTGTGAAATTACATGAAAAGCTTATCTAACGAATAAACTACATATTTTGCGGCACGCATTGCCAGAATGACACATTGTGCCCAAAGTCGACCGTTAAGGCTAATTTCCTCAAATTCTACACATTTTCCCATCGCTTATGACATGTTCATATGCTATCTGGAGGGCCACAAACCTATTTATTTATTTTAAAGAAATTATTGTGGGGGACATGTCCCCCCATCCCCCGTGGCAATTTCAGCACTGGACCCACAACACAAACACAATGTAGATGGAACAACCTTGTCTATGGTGTCTGCATCCACACTCTGGTCTTTCAGCCAATCAGTGAGCTGCTTATCAGGCTCGTGGTCAACTGGGACTTGGAAGATAGAGGGAGGAGGAATGTCTAAAAAAGAAAAAGAGAGATGGAGAGAGAGAGATGGGGAGAGACAAGTTACCAGGGATACTAGTGTGTGTGTGTGTGTGTGTGTGTGTGTGTGTGTGTGTGTGTGTGTGTGTGTGTGTGTGTGTGTGTGTGTGTGTGTGTGTGTGTGTGTGTGTGTGTGTGTGTGTGTACCTGGGGGTCTGTATCTGACCCTAACCAGCTCTAGGTCATGTTGTCTTTGCTGTAGTGTTGTCTTCAGGACCTGCTGGTACTCTCTCTCCCTGTGCAGCAGTTCCTCCAACAACCTGCAGGGGTCAGAACAGGACAGCCATTACACATATTTCTTCTATTCCATTACTTGGGCTCGAGGCGCTACAAGGCCACTTCATTCATAATCCGCTATTCATCAAACACTCTTATCTTGAAGCACTTAGGCTCATTCATTTTAAGTAAGACAGACATCCCTTGATCAACATGAAATAGAAACCTCAGCCTCTCTTCATTGGTACGTGTGTATGTGTATACACTATACAGTATTTATCTGTGTGTGTGTGCGTATATCATAATACAGTATTTATGTGTGTGTGTGTGATACAACTGATTATGTTTGGATTCCAGGTGAGAACGCACACACAAACACACAGACACACACACACACACACACACACACACACACACACACACACACACACACACACACACACACACACACACACACACACACACACACACACACACACACACACACACACACACACACACACACACACACACACACACCGGTTGGTCTCCTGTTTGAGCCGGCCCAACTGGGCTCCGAGAGGCTGTGAGCGCGGAGGCGGAGGCGGAGGCGGAGGCGGGGAGGAGAGGGTGGAGCTGAGCGTGCTGACTGCTGAGGTTACCACAGGTTCGGGGGTCACAGCAGGGTCGTCTGGAGGCGTGACCAATACAGGGCCAAACTCTGCCTCCTCCTCCTCTTCCTCCTCCTCCTTATCTGGTCCCTCGCTCTCTGAGGCCGGGCCGAAGTGGGTCTGGAGCTCTACAGGGAGAGTTAAAGGTCAGGGGTGAAGGGTTAGGTTGCTACAATTCAGCAAGTTTTTTTATTGAGCGCTTTAGCAGTGACCACACACCTGGTATGAGGATGGTGACTGCAGCCTGTACTGCTCGTCTGATGATGTTGTCCATAGCAAACATCCAGTGAGGTTTAATATGATGGTTCCTCAGGACCTTGTTCACCTTGAAAACACACACACACACACACACACACACACACACACACACACACACACACACACACACACACACACACACACACACACACACACACACACACACACACACACACACACACACACACACACACACACACACACACACACACACACACACACACACACACACACACACACACACACACACAAGATGACCTCCAAAAGTATTGGGACAGTGACACATTGTTGTTGTCTTGGCTCTGTACTCAAACACATTGAATTTGGTTATGGGGTTAAAGTGCAGACTGTCAGCATTCATTTGAAGCTATTTTCAATTATACCACTTTTTGTACATAGACTCCCCATATTAGGGGACCAAGAGTATTGGGAAAGCATACAGACCTGCTTTGACTCAGCAACATTTGTGGGTTTTCAGGCATGAACTGCTCGTTTCATGTCCTGTCACAACATCTCAATTGGGATTAGGTCTGGACATTGACTAGGCTATTCCAAAACTTCACATTTGTTGCTTTTTAACCATTTTCATGTAGACTTGTGTTGGATCATTGTCTTGCATCAGCTCACAGACGGATGGCCTGCCATTCCCCTGTAGAATTCTCTGATACAGAGTAGGATTCATGGTTCCTTCTATTAAGGCAAGTCATCCAGGTCCTGAGGCAGCAAAGCATCCCCAAACCATCACACTACCACCACCATGCTTGACCGTTGGTAAAAGGTTCTTACTGTGGAATGCACTGTTTGGTTTTCACCAGACATAATGGGACCCATCTCATCCAAGAAGTTGACTCAGGTTTGCCAAAAAAGAACCAGGAAGCACCTGGATGATCATCAAGACTCTTGGAAGAATGTTTTTTGGACAGATGAGTAAAAAGTGTAACTCTTTGGACGACATGGGCCCCATTATGCCTGGCGAAAACCAAACACTACATTCCACAGTAGGAACTGTCAAGTATGGAGGTGGTAGTGTAAAAGGGCAGTTCATGCTTGAAAAGCCACAAATGTCGCAGAGTTAAAGCGAATAGTGGGCCGAAATTCCTCCACAGCGATGTGAAACACTGAGCAACAACTACAGAAAACATTTGGTAGCAGTCATTGCAGCTAAATTTGGCACAACCTGTTATTGAGTAACGGGGAAATTACTGTTTCACACAGAGGAATAGGGTGTTTCATTTTGAAATTAAATAAACACAATAAATATATTTTTGTTGTTGTTATTTATAAACTCAGATTCCCTTTATCTAATATTAGGTTTTGGGTGAAGATCTGATGACTTTCAGTATGAAAAAGATATAATTTAAAGAAAATCAGAAAGGGGGCAATTGCTTTTTCACAGCACTGCATATGTTTATTAAAGTACAGTGATTACAAGGTTGGGACTCCACAAACTTGTTGGATGCATTTGCTGTTTTTGTTTGGTTGTTTCAGATTATTTTGTGCCCCAAATAAATTAATGGTAAATAATGTATTGTGTCATTTTGGAGTAACTTTTATTGTAAATAAGAATATAATATGTTTCTAAACTGTCACGCCTTGGTCATTGTATTTTGTGTTTTTGTTATATGTTTGGGTAGGCCAGGGTGTCACATATGTTGTGTTTCGTATTGGGGTTTGTATTATTTGGGATCGCGGCTGATTAGGGGTGTGGTATAGGCTTGGCTGCCTGAGGCGATTCTCAATTAGAGTCAGGTGCTTATCGTTGTCTCTGATTGGGAACCGTATGTAGGCAGCCTGAGTTTCGCTTTGTATTTTGTGGGTGTTTGTTCCTGTCTCTGTGTTGTAGTCACCAGATAGGCTGTAATTAGTTTCACGTTCCGTTCTGTTGTTTTTGTATTTAGTTTCAGTTATTTCATGTACCGAGATTCTTTCATTAAAGTCATGAGTAACCTACACGCTGCATTTCGGTCCGACTCTCTTCTTTCAACAGACGAACGCCGTTACATAAACACTTCTACATTAATCTGGATGTGACCATCATTCAGAGTAGTCCTGCGTGCAGGGCCTTTGGAAAGTATTCAGACCATTTGACTTTTTCAACATTTTGTTACTTTACAGCCTTATTCTAAAATTGATTAAATATATTTTTTCTCATTAATCTATACACAATACCCCATAATGACAAAGCAAAAAACTATTTTTAGAAATGTTTGCAAATGTATTAAATATAAAAGTAAAGTATTCAGACCCTTTGCTATGAGATTCGAAATTGAGCTCAGGTGCATCCTGTTTCCATTGATCATCCTTGAGATGTTTCTACAACTTTATTGGAGTCCATCGGTGTTCAATTCACTTGATTGGACATGATTTGGAAAGGCACACATCTGTCTATAGAAGGTCCCACAGTTGATAGTGCATGTCTGAGCAAAAACCAAGCCATGAGGTCGAAGGAATTGTCCATAGAGCTCCAAGAGAGGATTGTGTCGAGGCACAGATCTGAGGAAGGGTACCCAAACATTTCTGCAGAATTGAAGGTCCCCAAATCACAGTGGCCTCCATTATTCTTAAATGGAAGAAGTTTGGAATCACCAAGACTCTTCCTAGAGCTGGCAAACTTGCCAAACTGAGCAATTGGGGGAGAAGGGCCTTGGTCAGGGAGGTGACCAAGAACCCGATGGTCACTCTGACAGAGCTCTAGAGTTCCTCTGGGGAGATGAGAGAACCTTCCTGAAGGACAACCATCTCTACAGCACTCCTCCAATCAGGCCTTTATGGTAGAGTAGCCAGACGGAAGCCACTTCTCAGTAAAAGGCACATGACAGCCTGCTTGGAGTTTGACAAAAAGCACCTAAAGGACTCTCAGGCCATGAGAAGGAAACTAGTCAGGATCGAGGGACAAAAGAACAGAGCAAAGTACAGAGAGATCCTTGATTAAAAAAACCTGCTCCAGAGTGCTCAGGACCTCAGTCTGAGGCAAAGGTTCACCTTCCAACAGGACAACAACCCGAAGTACACAGCCAAGTCAACGCAGGAGTGGCTTCGGGACAATCTTCTGAATGTCCTTGAGTGGCCCAGCCAGAGCCCGGACTTTAACCCGATCGAACATCTCTAGAGAGATCTGAAAATAGCTGTGCAGCAACGCTCCCCATCCAACCTGACAGAGCTTGAAGGTATCTGCAGAGAAGAATAGGAGAAACTCCCCCAAAACAGGTGTGCTAAGCTTGTAGCATCATACCCAAGAAGACTCGAGGTTGTAATCATTGACAAAGGTGCTTTAACAAAGTACTGAGTAAAGGGTCTGAAAACTTATGTAAATGTTATACTTAATTATTATTTTCAAGAAAAACATTTTGCTTTGCCATTATGGGGTATTGTGTGTAGATTGATGAGGGGGAACAACAATTTAATCAATTTTAGAATAGGGCTGTAACGTAACAAAATGTGGAAAAAGTCAAGGGATCTGAATAATTTCCGAATGGACTGTATTTGTGTACGCTTGTGTGTGTTCTCACTGAATCCTGGAAGCCAAAAAGAACCAGTTGTATCTGGTTGATGGATGTGGAGTCAAAGTCTAGGTCCAGTTTGAGTTTGGAGATGGTTGTTGCCATGACACGTCGCTCCGGGGAGTGGATGAAATCTCTCAGGATACAAATGATCTGTTTAATGTGGTCCACAGAGAGCTGCAGCTCCTCACTGCCCTACAAACACACACACCAAACACACACACAGAGGGAGGAAGAAGTAGATGATTGTGGCAATATCTGGTAGCTCTTTCTTTAATCAATTCACAATTTGATTTATTTTCTCTCTCTCACATATAAACACGCACACACCTGTATGTGGTTCTCCAGGAGGTTGGAGATGACTTTGTCCTGGTCCTCGTTCAGGACCTTGTAGAGTAGAGAGATGTTATTGAATCAACCCTCTTTGAATATTTTATTACACACACACACACACACACACACACACACACACACACACACACACACACACACACACACACACACACACACACACACACACACACACACACACACACACACACACACACACACACACACACACACACACACACACACACACACACACCTTGTAGAGGATGGCTCTCCTCTCGCTGTCCTTCTTCAGCAGGAAGAGCCCTCCATCTCTGTCTTCTAGAGACGCAGGAGAGCTACGGTCCTCTGACACTGACCCTTCATCCGGTACACTGACCAATACAATGACATTCATATAGAATAATGACACCCTATTCTACTGTTGGAAAACGTGTGTGTGTGTTGGTATTTGTCACATCTTTGTAAGCAACACATGTAGACTAACAGCGCAGAGATAAAAAAAAATGATAATAATAATAACAGGAGTAATGATAACTTGGCTATTTACAGTGTGCAGGGGTATGAGGTAATTGTGTATGTGTGTGTTGGTGTGTGTGTAACCCCAGGGTGACTTCAGTTGTGTTTACACATACAAAGGTTTCCTGGCTGCATGGCACACTGAGTGTGTGTGTTCTGGAGGTTGTAAAAGTCACCACAAGGCATTAGACGGACGCTGTAAAAGGCATTAGAGCAGGATCAGCTATGACCACCTGGCACATGCACACACACACACACACACACACACACACACACACACACACACACACACACACACACACACACACACACACACACACACACACACACACACACACACACACACACACACACACACACACACACACACACACACACACACACACACACACACACACACACTTCAGGTGTAGAGGTGTGTGTACCTTAGGTAGTTGTTGCTAGGTGGTTTGAGCAGGTTCTCTGACCCTGATCGTTTGTTCTTCTGAAAGAAGACATCCTGTTTGGAGTCGCAGTCTGGACTCACTGAGCCGGGTTCGCTGCTGCTGCTCCCGGTGGCTTCACACTGTAACTGCACCGGCAGCGAAACACTGCGGATGTAGTCTGGCCAACACATACACACACGCACACAAACACACAGACACACACACAGTGTAAGAGAACCCCCTTAATCAAGAGAACTGGTTAGCTAGCGTTTTTAGTTAACTAGCTACTTACAGTGGGGCAAAAAAGTATTTAGTCAGCCACCAATTGTGCAAGTTCTCCCACTTAAAAAGATGAGAGAGGCCTGTAATTTTCATCATAGGCACACTTCAACTGTAACAGACAAAATGAGGGGGAAAAAATCTAGAAAATCACATTGTAGGATTTTTAATGAATTTATTTGCAAATTATGGTGGAAAATAAGTATTTGGTCACCTACAAACAAGCAAGATTTCTGGCTCTCACAGACCTGTAACTTCTTCTTTAAGAGGCTCCTCTGTCCTCCACTCGTTACCTGTATTAATGGCACCTGTTTGAACTTGTTATCAGTATAAAAGACACCTGTCCACAACCTCAAACAGTCACACTCCAAACTCCACTATGGCCAAGACCAAAGAGCTGTCAAAGGACACCAGAAACAAAATTGTAGACCTGCACCAGGCTGGGAAGACTGAATCTGCAATAGGTAAGCAGCTTGGTTTGAAGAAATCAACAGTGTGTGAAAACCTTGTGAAGACTTACAGAAAACGTTTGACCTCTGTCATTGCCAACAAAGGGTATATAACAAAGTATTGAGATAAACTTTTGTTATTGACCAAATACTTATTTTCCACCATAATTTGCAAATAAATTCATTAAAAATCCTACAATGTGATTTTCTGGATTTGTTTTTTCATTTTGTCTGTCATAGTTGAAGTGTACCTATGATGAACATTACAGGCCTCTCATCTTTTTAAGTGGTAGAACTTGCACAATTGGCCAAACTGCTTCTGGGCATATTCCCATGGCAACTGTTGCGATAGAGATATGTTTCAGACCTCTTGGCATTGATAAGGACATACTAGCAGGGATTTTCAAGTCTTTCCGAGCCGACACATTTTTGTACCATACCAACACTATCACACCGGGTTTAACTACTCAGGTGTGATATTGTTGGGATGGAACAAAAATGTGCAGACAGGACTCTGATAGATAGATAGCAACATGATCACAGACACTCACAGATACATGTAGACACGACCACAGACAGACATAGTCACACATGCTATATACACACACACACACACACACACACACACACACACACACACACACACACACACACACACACACACACACACACACACACACACACACACACACACACACACACACACACACACACACACACACACACACACACACACACACACACACACACTGAACAAAAATATAAACTGCAACAATTTCAAAGATTTTACTGAGTTACAGTTGGGTCAATTGGAATAAATTCATTAGGCCCTAATCTATAGATTTCACATGACTGAGAATACAGATATGCATCTGTTGGTGGGGCGTGGATCAGAAAACCAGTCAGTATTTGGTGTAACCACCATTTGCCTCACGCAGCGCGACACATTTAAACTGATGATGACCTGAGGCCCAAATGTTTGTGTTTTGTTTCACCTTTCACTTATGCGCTTTCTTGTACAATGTTTCAATAAACATCTTAATTTTGCATTCAAGCCTCAGTTTAGGGTCTATTCATTTTTTCAACAGTGTGCAGGCCTTGGATGAACTGGGATATTTTCAGCTTCCAGGAATTGTGTACAGATCCTTGCGACATGGGGCCGTGCATTATCATGCTGAAACATGAGGTGATGGCGGTGGAGGAATGGCACGACAATGGGCCTCAGGACCTCGCCACGGTATCTCAAATGCATTCAAATTGACATCGATAAAATGCAATTGTGTTTGTTGTCCATAGCTTATGCTTGCCCATACCAAAACTCCACCGCCACCATGGGACACTCTGTTCACAACATTGACATCAGCAAACCGCTCGCCCACACAACGCTATACACCGTTGTCTGACATCTGCCCCGTACATTTGAAACTCTTATGAAAGAGAAACTAATATTAAATTATCTGGTAACAGCTCTGCCAATTACACGCTCCTTCAAACCTTGAGACATCTGTGGCATTGTGTTGTGTGACAAAATTGCACATTTTAAAGTGGCCTTTATTGTCCCCAACACCAGTTTCACCTGTGTAAGGATCATGGCGTTTAAAACCTCTTTGGGCTAGGGGGCAGTAATTTCACATCCAGATGAAAAGCGTGCCCAAAGTAAACTGCCTGTTACTCAGGCCCAGAAGTTAGGATATGCATATAATTGGTAGATTTGGATACAAAACACATTTGGATAGAAACACAAGTTTCTAAAACTGTTAAAATAATGTTTGTGAGTATAACAGAACTGAAATGGCAGGCGAAACCCTGAGGACAAACCACACTCCCTCATCTTACCACTGTATTCAATGGCTGTCACTTTTATTACAAGGCAAAATCCTCCCCGATTGTAGGTCTTCCACTAGATGTCAACAGTCTTTAGAAAGAGTTACAGGCTGGTTTTTGCAAAAATTAGGTAGAAGTTGTAGTTTTTCTAAGTGGCTCCCATTTGGGCTGTAGTGTTTCCATGCGCATGGATGAGATCGTGTTCTCCGGTAAAGACAATAACGATTCTCCATCTTAAATTGTATCGTTTATTTACGTATTAGGGTACCTAAGGTTTGATTATAAACGTTGTTTGACTTGTTTGGATAAGTTTATTAGTAACGTTGGGGATTCATTCATTTTGTATGCATTTTGATGGAGGGAAACTGGTGGATTATTGACTGAAGTGCGCCAGCTAAACAGAGTTTTTATGGATATAAAAAAGGACTTTATCGAACAAAAGGACCATTTGTAATGTAACTGGGACCTTTTGGAGTGCCAACAGAAGAAGATCTTCAAAGGTAAGGCATGTATTATATCGCTATTTCTGACTTTCGTGTAGCAAGTGCCTGGTTGAAAAATTATTTGTCATGCATTTGTATGCGGGGCGCTGTCCTCAGATAATCGCATGGTGTGCTTTCACCGTAAAGCCTTTTTGAAATCGGACTCAGCGGCTGGATTAACAAGAAGTTAAGCTTTATTTTGATCTATTACACATATATTTTAATGAAAGTTAAATATTTATAATACTGTCATTTGAATTTGGCGCTCTGCAATTTCATAGGATGCTGACGAGGTGTGCCGCCGTAACAGGTTTCAGATTCTTGATATGTCACACCTGTCAGGTGGATGGATTATCTTGGCAAAGGAAAAATGCTCACTGACCGGGATGCAAACAAATTTGTGCATTTTTCTTTTATCTCATGAAACATGGGACCAACACTTTACATCTTGCGTTTCTATTTCTGTACAAACAACAAAAATGTTAACTGGGAACAAACCTTGCCACACTGGCATAAAGATCCCAGGAGTAGACAGGAGAGAAAGAGACCGTTAACAGGAGAGAAAGAGACTGTTAACAGGAGAGAAAGGGACCATTAACACAACCTCAATTACATTATCATGTCTGCCAGTCTGTGTGTGTGTACACAGTATGTCTGTGTGTGTGTGTACACAGTATGTCTGTGTGTGTGTGTGTACACAGTATGTCTGTGTGTGTGTGTACACAGTATGTCTGTGTGTGTGTGTACACAGTATGTCTGTGTGTGTGTGTACACAGTATGTCTGTGTGTGTGTGTACACAGTATGTCTGTGTGTGTGTGTACACAGTATGTCTGTGTGTGTGTGTACACAGTATGGCTGTGTGTGTGTGTACACAGTATGTCTGTGTGTGTGTGTACACAGTATGTCTGTGTGTGTGTGTACACAGTATGTCTGTGTGTGTTGTGATTTGTATGAGCTGCAGCATTTCAGTGACGTCATGGAAACAATCTGAGTGGATTAAACGGTTAAATCACCCATTAATTTATTAGCACACACACACACACACACACACACACACACACACACACACACACACACACACACACACACACACACACACACACACACACACACACACACACACACACACACACACACACACACACACACACACACACACACACAATGCTGAACAGCCCTACCTGATGGCTTGAAGGCGATCTTGCTCTTCTTTCCCTTGACATTGTGTCGTACGAAGATATCTTTGAGCAGGTCTGAGGCGGTAGCCCTCTTATTAGGGTCAGGCTCAAAACAACGCAGGATAAACGACTTGGCCTCCAACGACAACGACTCTGGGATCTCTGGGTGGATCTTAAACATCCCCACCTACACACGCACGCACACAAACACTGAGCTGGATGTAAAGTGTAACAGGTGGTCTAATGAATCACATTCACTTGATGCCTTCACTTCAGGCTTTAGCTGAGCTGGCTAACAAAGTCTTATAACATGCAGGAGACACAGGTTTGAACCAGTCACATAGTCTTGGAGCACATCAAACCAAACACACCTTAAACATAGCAGCCTGAGGCTCTCCCAGTTCGTGGAAGGGGGGTTTCCCAGTAGCCATCTCTATGATGGTGCAGCCCAGAGACCAGATGTCAGCTGGAGCTCCATAACCCCGAGGACCCTTGTCTATGATCTCTGGAGCCATGTACTGCAGGGTGCCTAGATAGGACACAACACACACACACACATTCATAACAACATTCCATGTTGATAACAAATTCATGTGTAGGGAGAGAGAGGGAGAGAGGTGTTGGTCAGAGAGGGAGAGAGAGAAAGAGGGAGAGAGGTGTTGGTCAGAAAGGGAGAGAGAGAGAGGGAGAGAGAGAAAGAGGGAGAGAGGTGTTGGTCAGAAAGGGAGAGAGAGAAAGAGGGAGAGAGAGAAAGAGGGAGAGAGAGCAAGAAAGAGGGAGAGAGGTGTTGGTCAGAAAGGGAGAGAGAGAAAGAGGGAGAGAGAGAAAGAGGGAGAGAGAGAAAGAAAGAGGGAGAGAGGTGTTGGTCAAAAAGGAAGAGAGAGAAAGAGGGAGAGAGATGTTGGTCAGAGAGGGAGGGAGAGAAAGAGGGAGAGAGAGAAAGAGGGAGAGAGAGAGGTGTTGGTCAGAGAGGGAGAGAGAGTGGAAAGTAAAGGACAATAATTAGCGATAGATGATGAGAGAGTAATGAAAGAGAAACACACTCATAGTCCTTAATCCCCGCTGGCTAATTAACTAACAATTCTCTCTCTCTGTGTGTGTGTGTGTGTGTGTGTGTGTGTGTGTGTGTGTGTGTGTGTGTGTGTGTGTGTGTGTGTGTGTGTGTGTGTGTGTGTGTGTGTGTGTGTGTGTGTGTGTGTGTGTGTGTGTGTGTGTGTGTGTGTGTGTGTGTGTCTAGGACAGATCATCTGTCTCCTGAGAGATTTCATTCACTCCCTAGAGCGACACATCATGGCAACAACCAAACTAAAACTGGGATGTGTGTGTGTTGTTTGTGCGTGGGCGCATGCATGTGAGATTGAGCGAGTGAGGAGCAGCCAGCTGTCAATGTGTGTATGAGTGTGTTTATATAGAGGCTGAAAGTGGCTCTTGACATTTCGAGGGTCATTTGACATTTTGAGATCCAGGCAAGACTAGACAGCCGTGGACTGAACGTTGGATGTTGGATACTTTCAAGTTACTATTACTGATAATTTTTATGATATTTGGAGATGAAAAAGAAACAGTTTATTTGTAAGATATATAAAACAACAGTTGAGAAAATATACCAGGTTGCAGAGGAGTTGCCACAGAAAACAAAATTGTGTGTGTGTCATACCAGTGAAGGTCTCAGTGCAGGGGTTGACCCCCGCAAGTCTTTTAGATGTCCCAAAGTCTGATATCTTCAGAACTCCACTGTAGGTATTAACTAATACATTATCCCCCTGAGAGAGACAGTGGGAGAAAGAGACAGTGAGAGAGAGGAAGAGAGAGAGAGGCAGGGAGAGAGAGAAACAGAGAGAGAGGCAGGGAGAGAGAGAAACAGAGAGAGAGGCAGGGAGAGAGAGAAACAGAGAGAGAGGCAGGGAGAGAAACAGAGAGAGAGGCAGGGAGAGAGAGAAACAGAGAGAGAGGCAGGGAGAGAGAGAAACAGAGAGAGAGGCAGGGAGAGAGAGAAACAGAGAGAGAGGCAGGGAGAGAGAGAAACAGAGAGAGCGAGAGATATGTGCAATCATGAGGCATCAAAAGGCTAAAGGAACTGAATAATATTTAGAAATGCTATAGATGGAAGGAAAGTAGTGTGGAAATCTACCAAAAACCTATTAGGCAAATGTAATCCCTTCTAGACAATCTCCTGGACAAAATGTTTCACTGTAATAGTGAAAACCTAAACAGTATATTTGACCTCTCAGCTTCCCAATCAAATCTAAAAATGTCAAGCAGGGTGCCGTCTTTCGAATGGGACGTTAAACGGGTGTCCTGACTCTCTGAGGTCATTAAAGATCCCATGGCACTTATCGTAAGAGTAGGGGTGTTAACCCCGGTGTCCTGGTTAAATTCCCAATCTGGCCCTCAAACCATCACAGTCACCTAATAATCCCCAGTTTACAATTGGCTCATTCAGCCCCCTCCTCTCCCCTGTAACTATTCCCCAGGTCGTTGCTGCAAATGAAAACTTGTTCTCAGTCAACTTTCCTGGTAAAATAACGAATAAATAAATAAAGCAGACGACCTAAGAAAATTAACAACAATGACAAATGGTTTGATGAAGAATGCAAAAACATAAAAAGACATTGAGAAACCTATCCAACCAAAAACATAGAGACCCAGAAAACCTGGGCCTATGCCTTCACTATGATTAATCACTAAAACAATACAGAAATACACTACGGAAAAAGAAGGAACAGCACGTCAGAAATCAGATCAATGTAATTGAAGAATTCATAGAATCTAACCACTTCTGGGAAAATTGGAACACTCTAAACAAACAACAACACGAAGAGTTATCCATCCAAAATGGGGATGTATGGATAAACCACTTCTCCAATCTTTTTGGCTCTGTAACAAAGAACAAACAGCAATAACATATACGTGATCAAATACAAATCTTAGAATCAAATATTAAAGACTACCAGAACCCACTGGATTCTCCAATTACATTGAATGAACTACAGGACAAACCCTTCAACCCAAAAAGGCCTGTGGGGTTGATGTTATCCTAAATTAAAATATAAAATATACAGACCACAAATTCCAATTGGTTATACTTAAACTCTTTAATATCCTCCTCAGCTCTGGCATCTTCCCCAATATTTAGAACCAAGACTGATCACCCCAATAACTCCCATGGCATATGCGTCAACAGCAAACTTAGGAAAATCCTCTGCGTTATCATTTACAGCAGACTCTGCGAAAGCAATGTGCTGAGCAAATGTCAAATTGGCTATTTACCAAATTACCGTACGACAGACCACGTATTCACCCTGCCCACCCTAATTGACAAACAAACAAACCGAAACAAAGGTAAAGTCTACTCATGCTTTGTTGATTTCAAAAAAGCTTTTGACTAAATTTGGCATGAGGGTTTTCTATCCAAATTGATGGAAAGTGGTGTTGGGGAAAAACATACATTATAAAATCAATGTACACAAACAACAAGTGCGCGGTTAAAATGGACAAAAAAGCACACACATTTATTTCCACAGGGCCGGGGGAGAGACAGAGATGCAGCTTAATTTAAGCTCCACCCTCTTCAACATATATATCAACGAATTGGCGAGGGCACTAGAACAGTCTGCAGCAGCCGGCCTCACCCTACTAGAATCTGAAGTCACATATCTACTGTTTGCTGATGATCTGGTGCTTCTGTCCCCAACCAAGGAGGGCCTACAGCAGCACCTAGATCTTCTGCACAGATTCTGTCAGACCTTGGCCCTGACAATAAATTGCAGTAAGACAAAAATAATGGTGTTCCAAAAAAGTTCCACGAATACAAATTCCATCTAGACACCGTTTCCCTAGAGCACACAAAAAACGATACATACCTCAGCCTAAACATCAGCACCACAGGTAACTTCCACAAAGCTGTGAACGAGCTGAGAGACAAGGTAAGAAGGGCCTTCTATGCCATCAAAAGGAACATCAAATTTGACATAAAATGGCAAAAAAAATACTTGAAATCATTTACATTTATATTTACATTTAAGTCATTTAGCAGACGCTCTTATCCAGAGCAACTTACAAATTGGTGCATTCACCTTATGACATCCAGTGGAACAGTCACTTTACAATAGTGCATCTAAATCTTAAAGGGGGGGGGTGAGAAGGATTACTTATCCTATCCTAGGTATTCCTTAAAGAGGTGGGGTTTCAGGTGTCTCCGGAAGGTGGTGATTGACTCCGCTGTCCTGGCGTCGTGAGGGAGTTTGTTCCACCATTGGGGGGCCAGAGCAGCGAACAGTTTTGACTGGGCTGAGCGGGAACTGTACTTCCTCAGTGGTAGGGAGGCGAGCAGGCCAGAGGTGGATGAACGCAGTGCCCTTGTTTGGGTGTAGGGCCTGATCAGAGCCTGGAGGTACTGAGGTGCCGTTCCCCTCACAGCTCCGTAGGCAAGCACCATGGTCTTGTAGCGGATGCGAGCTTCAACTGGAAGCCAGTGGAGAGAGCGGAGGAGCCGGGTGACGTGAGAGAACTTGGGAAGGTTGAACACCAGACGGGCTGCGGCGTTCTGGATGAGTTGTAGGGGTTTAATGGCACAGGCAGGGAGCCCAGCCAACAGCGAGTTGCAGTAATCCAGACGGGAGATGACAAGTGCCTGGATTAGGACCTGCGCCGCTTCCTGTGTGAGGCAGGGTCGTACTCTGCGGATGTTGTAGAGCATGAACCTACAGGAACGGGCCACCGCCTTGATGTTAGTTGAGAACGACAGGGTGTTGTCCAGGATCACGCCAAGGTTCTTAGCGCTCTGGGAGGAGGACACAATGGAGTTGTCAACCGTGATGGCGAGATCATGGAACGTTATAGAACCCATTGCCCTTCATGGTTGTGAGGTCTGGGGTACGCTCACCAACCAAGAATTCACAAAATGGGACAAACACCAAATTGAGACTCTGCATGTAGAATTCTGCTAAAATATCCTCTGTGTACAATGTAAAACACCAAATAATGCATGCAGAGCAGAATTAGGCCGATAGACGCTAATTATCAAAATCCAGAAAAGAGACGTTAAATTCTACAACCACCTAAAAGGAAGTGATTCCCAAACCTTCCATAACAAAGCCATCACCTACAGTGTAATGAAGCTGGAGAAAAGTCCCCTAAGCAAGTTGGTCCTGGGGTTCTGTTCACAAACACAAACTGACCCCACAGAGCCCCACAATTAGACCCAACCAAAACACGAGAAAACAAAATAGATAATTACTTGACACATTGGAAAGAAGTCATAAAAAAAACAGAGCCAACTAGAATGCTATTTGGCCTTAAACAGAGAGTACACAGTGGTAGAATACCTGACCACTGTGACTGACCCAAACTTAAGGAAAGCTTTGACTATGTACAGACTCAGTGAGCTTAGCCTTGCTATTGAGAAAGGCCGCCGTAGGCAGACATGGCTTTCAAGAGAAGACAGGCTATGTAGACACTGCCCACAAAATGAGGTGGAAACTGAACTGTACTTCCTAACCTCCTGCCAAATATATGACCATATTAGAGGCACGTACTGTATTTTCCTCAGTTTACACAGACCCACAAAGAATTTGAAAACAAATCCAACTTTGATTAACTCCCATATCTACTGGGTGAAATACCACAGAGTGCAATCACAGCAGAAAGATTTGTGACCTGTTGCCACAAGAAAAGAGCAACCAGTGAAGAACAAACACCATTGTAAATACAACCTATAATTAGGTTTATTTATTTTCCCTTTTGTACTTGAACTATTTGCACATCATTATGACATTTGAAATGTCTTTATTCTTTTGGAACTATTATGAGTGTAATATTTTATAGTTTATTATACTTCTTTAATGATCTATTTCACTTGCTTTGGCAATGTAAACATATGTTACAGGCGGAATACACGTGTCAAAAAAGACGAATGAGGTCAGTGGCGGTAATGCATCTAATTTATGAAAGTTGCCAATCGCAATATAAAGTCAAGAGAAGAGAGATGACTATAAACGATTCGGTTGACCGTTTTATGTGTGGATTAATTGGCGGAGTAGAGGACCTTGTGCATTTCAGGTAAATAACAACTGAATGTTTATATCCCAGGTCAAATTAGCTGGCAATAGCAAGCTATCTAGCTAAATTGCCATAAATGTTTAATGCTTTTCGACATGTCCCCAAATTAATATAATTGGTTCAGAGTTTGTTTTGATATTTTAACCTGAGTGTTTTGATTGTGTTTGTTGTTGGGGGCCAAAATACATTTATGCACGATGGCGCACGCGCGCAGCCGGTTTGGGTTCCATGTAAGGTTACCTTGATGTCACGGTGTACTATCTGGTTCTCGTGGAGATAGCGGAGTCCCTCCAGGATCTGTCGTGTGTAGAAGATGATGGTTGCCTCCTTCAACGGACCCCACTTTGACCGCAGCAACGCTGACAGGCTGCCTGTTATACACACACACTTAGAGAGCAGCATCTCATAAAAACTGCCTGCACATACAGGTTAGGAGACACAGACAGACAGACAGACAGACAGACAGACAGACAGACAGACAGACAGACAGACAGACAGACAGACAGACAGACAGACAGACAGACAGACAGACAGACAGACAGACAGACAGACAGACAGACAGACAGACAGACAGACAGACAGACAGACAGGCAGGCAGGCAGGCAGGCAGGCAGGCAGGCAGGCAGGCAGGCAGGCAGGCAGGCAGGCAGGCAGGCAGGCAGGCAGGCAGCAGGCAGGCAGGCAGGCAGGCAGGCAGGCAGGCAGGCAGGCAGGCAGGCAGGCAGGCAGGCAGGCAGGCAGGCAGGCAGGCAGGCAGGCAGGCAGGCAGGCAGGCAGGCAGGCAGGCAGGCAGGCAGGCAGGCAGGCAGGCAGGCAGGCAGGCAGGCAGGCAGGCAGGCAGGCAGGCAGGCAGGCAGGCAGGCAGGCAGGCAGGCAGGCAGGCAGGCAGGCAGGCAGGCAGGCAGGCAGGCAGGCAGGCAGGCAGGCAGGCAGGCAGGCAGGCAGGCAGGCAGGCAGGCAGGCAGGCAGGCAGGCAGGCAGGCAGGCAGGCAGGCAGGCAGGCAGGCAGGCAGGCAGGCAGGAGGCAGGCAGGCAGGCAGGCAGAGGCAGGACAGACAGACAGACAGACAGACAGACAGACAGACAGACAGACAGACAGACAGACAGACAGGACAGACAGGACAGACAGACAGACAGACAGACAGACAGACAGACAGACAGACAGACAGACAGGCAGGCAGACAGGCAGGCAGACAGACAGACAGCAGCAGACAGACAGCACAGACAGACAGACAGACAGACAGACAGACAGACAGACAGACAGACAGACAGACAGACAGACAGACAGACAGACAGACAGACAGACAGACAGACAGACAGACAGACAGACAGACAGACAGACAGACAGACAGACAGACAGACAGACAGACAGACAGACAGACAGACAGACAGACAGACAGACAGACAGACAGACAGACAGACAGACAGACAGACAGACAGACAGACAGACAGACAGACAGACAGACAGACAGACAGACAGACAGACAGACAGACAGACAGACAGACAGACAGACAGACAGACAGACAGACAGACAGACAGACAGACAGACAGACAGACAGACAGACAGACAGACAGACAGACAGACAGACAGACAGACAGACAGACAGACAGACAGACAGACAGACAGACAGACAGACAGACAGACAGACAGACAGACAGACAGACAGACAGACAGACAGACAGACAGACAGACAGACAGACAGACAGACAGACAGACAGACAGACAGACAGACAGACAGACACCTCCAGGGACTTGCTCCATGAAGATCTTGATGTATCCGTCCTCTGAGACTGAGCCCAGGTACTGAACAATGTTCCTGTGCTTCAGGTACTTATGCAGCGCTATCTCCTCATGAAGGGGTTGGGAGTACCTAACACACACAGAGAAGAGGGTTACGTACATGTACACACAGACACACAAACACAGACGCACGCACACACACTAACTAGCTCTCACAGTCTCGCGTCAGAATTAAAACTTCATCCATGTTTCTCAAACGTCAAATTTGGAAGTTGTTGCAAATGTCAAATTACAAAGTGTTTAAGGTTAAGTTTAGCATTAACTCAGAATATTTAAGGTTAGGGTTAATTGTAGGCATTATGTCTGAAATCTTAAGGTTATCTCAAGGTTATCTTAAGGTTTGGGATAGCCTTGAAACAAACATTTAAAAAACAACTTTCTAGCACTGGATTCAAACTTACAACCTTTGTAGTCAGAGGCAGATGCTTCCACCCATCTCCTATCCCCGTCCACAACACCCTAGCAAAACCCAAACCAACTTGAAGGTAACAGTGCTGACTGTTGCCTCTAGTGTCCGGTTTCTAAGTTATCTCCCGACGTCCTCAGACATGGATGGACGTTGAATACTGACTTGTATCACGATGACCTGGTTGAACACACCCACTGACCTGGCTGAACACACCCACTGACCTGGTTGAACACACCCACTGACCTGGTTGAACACACCCACTGACCTGGTTGAACACACCCACTGACCTGGTTGAACACACCCACTGACCTGGTTGAACACACCCACTGACCTGGTTGAACACACCCACTGACCTGGTTGAACACACCCACTGACCTGGCTGAACACACCCACTGACCTGGTTGAACACACCCACTGACCTGGCTGAACACACCCACTGACCTGGCTGAACACACCCACTGACCTGGCTGAACACACCCACTGACCTGGCTGAACATACCCACTGACCTGGTTGAACACACCCACTGACCTGCTGTCTCTCTCTGGTATCTCTTTAATGGCGATGCGGACCTGGTTGCTCATGTCTCTCCCAGCGTACACCACTCCATAGGTCCCCCGGCCCAGCACCACACGGTCCGCCTTCTCGTTAATGTCATACTCGTACTGCAACACACGCGCGAGCACACACATGTGCAAAAACACACACCTATTTATATGCACTCACTCGTACTGAACGACAGAGTGAGAGGTAAGCACAGATCATTGTGGAACACATATTCCACACACACACACACACACACACACACACACACACACACACACACACACACACACACACACACACACACACACACACACACACACACACACACACACACACACACACACACACACACACACACACACACACACATAAATGCCAAATATAACAAACACTGACCTCCAGTGTGTCTCCGTCTCCATCTCCCTCCAGCTCCACTGCATTTCCCGTTCCATCAGAAATCATCTCCTTCACCATGGAACAGAACCTACACACAGACCAGAGAAAGTGTCAATACAACAGACATAGAAACAAGACGTACCTGAGCTGAATGTATGATGTCTGTCAGTGAGAATGGGACTGGGGTGTGATCCTGACCGGCCACACTGGTCTTCAGTAGAGAAGTAGATCTGGAAGTCGTCTGAGTTGTCGTGAACATACAGGAAACAACAGCGCTCATCAAACTTAGAGATACTGAGGAGAGAGGAGTGGGGAGACAGGAAGGGGAGGGTTGTTTTTAAAGCATGCCACATATAAACACTAATGTTAACATGAGCAAGAAGATGAAAACCATAAACACACATACCTGATTCCTTTGATGGATGTTGCAGTGAAGTTCCACTCATGGATCCCTTTCTAGACATGGACAGAGAGGTCAGAGGTCGAGGTCGGTTAACACACAAGATAGAGGAGGAGTGTAGAGGAGGATCAGGAGAGGAGGAGAGGGAGAGGGTAGGAGGAGAGGAGTTCTGACCGTTTCAGCAGGGGAGACGTGCCAGATGGAGACGTTCTTCTCCTCCGCCTCGCTGTTGATGGAAACATATGAGGGCTGGTAGACCTTAGTAGGCTCTAGGATCAACACCTACACACACACACAGTGAGAGAAAAGGTGTGTGTATGAGTGTGTGTGTGTGTCTGTGTGTGTGTGTGTGTGTGTGTGTGTGTGTGTGTGTGTGTGTGTGTGTGTGTGTGTGTGTGTGTGTGTGTGTGTGTGTGTGTGTGTGTGCGTGCGTGCGTGCGTGCGTGCGTGCACGTGTGTGTGTGTGTATGAGTGTGTGTGTGTGTGTGTGTGTGTGTGTGCGTGCGTGTTTGCGTGTGTGTGTGCGTGCGTGCACGTGTGTGTTTGTGGGTGTGTGTGTGTGTGTGTGTGTGTGTGTGTGTGTGTGTGTGTGTGTGTGTGTGTGTGTGTGTGTGTGTGTGTGTGTGTGTGTGTGTGCATGCGTGCACGTGTGTGTTTGTGTGCACGTGTGTGTTTGTGTACCGGGAAGCGCAGTCCGTTGCTTTTTCCTCTAGTGGCCTCTACGATGATGTCCATCCAGAAGTTGAGCCTCTCTCTCTGGGGAGAGTGTTCTACTGTTGTCTTCTTAAATCTCTGGATCAACTGCAGGTTCTGAACCACAGATCGCAAGTACCTAGGAGAGAGAGAGAGATGTTAATGAATTGAATAAATGGACCTTCTTTTTAAAATATTTTACTATAAAGGGTTCTCCTTTCTCCGCTCCACACCTTGTAGAGAAAGAGAGGTGGAGAGGGAGAAAGACAAAGAGGGAGAGAAAGAGAGGTAGAGGGATGAGATGGAGAAAGACAAAGAGGGAGGAGAGAAAGAGAGGTAGAAGGATGAGATGGAGAAAGACAAAGAGGGAGAGAAAGAGAGGTAGAGGGATGAGATGGAGAAAGACAAAGAGGGAGAGAAAGAGAGATAGAGGGATGAGATGGAGAAAGACAAAGAGGGAGAGAAAGAGAGGTGGAGGGATGGAGAGGGAGAAAGACAAAGAGGGAGAGAAAGAGAGGTAGAGGGATGAGATGGAGAAAGACAAAGAGGGAGGAGAGAAAGAAAGGTAGAAGGATGAGATGGAGAAAGACAAAGAGGGAGAGAAAGAGAGGTAGAGGGATGAGATGGAGAAAGACAAAGAGGGAGAGAAAGAGAGAGAGGGATGAGATGGAGAAAGACAAAGAGGGAGAGAAAGAGAGGCGGAGGGATGGAGAGGGAGAGGGAGAAAGACAAAGAGGGAGAGAAAGAGGTAGAGGGATGAGAAGGAGAAAGACAAAGAGGGAGAGAAAGAGAGGTAGAGGGATGAGATGGAGAAAGACAAAGAGGGAGAGAAAGAGAGGTAGAGGGATGAGATGGAGAAAGACAAAGAGGGAGAGAAAGAGAAGTGAAGGGATGGAGAGGGAGAATGACAGAGGGAGAGAAAGAGATGTAGAGGGATAGAGAGGGAGAAAGATGGAGGGAGAGAAAGAGAGGTAGAGGGATGAGAGGGAGAAAGACAGAGGGAGAGAAAGAGAGGTAGATGGATGGAGAGGGAGAATGGAGGGAGAGAGAGGAGAGGGATGAGGGAGAGATGGAGGGAGAGAAAGAGAGGTAGAGGGATAGAGAGGGAGAAAGATGGAGGGAGAGAAAGAGAGGTAGAGGGATGAGAGGGAGAAAGACAAAGAGGGAGAGAGGTAGAGGTAGAGGGATAGAGAGGGAGAAAGATGGAGGGAGAGAAAGAGAGGTAGAGGGATGAGAGGGAGAAAGACAGAGGGAGAGAAGGAGAGGTAGAGGGATGAGAGGGAGAAAGACAGAGGGAGAGAAGGAGAGGTAGAGGGATAGAGAGGGAGAAAGATGGAGGGAGAGAAAGAGAGGTAGATGGATGGAGAGGGAGAATGACAGAGGGAGAGAAAGAGATGTAGAGGGATGAGAGGGAGAAAGACCAAGAGGGAGAGAGGTAGAGGGATAGAGAGGGATAAAGACAGAGGGAGAGAAGGAGAGGTAGAGGGATAGAGAGGGAGAAAAACAGAGGGAGAGAAAGAGAGGTAGAGGGATGGAGAGGGAGAAAGACAGAGGGAGAGAAAGAGAAGTGAAGGGATGGAGAGGGGGAAAGACAAAGAGGGAGAGAAAGAGATGTAGAGGGATTGCGAGGGAGAAAGAAAGAATGAGAGAAAGAGAGGTAGAGGGATGGAGAGGGAGAAAGACAAAGAGGGAGAGAAAGAGAGGTAGAGGGATGGAGAGGGAGAAAGACAAAGAGGGAGAGAAAGAGAGGTAGAGGGATGGAGAGGGAGAAAGACAAAGAGGGAGAGAAGGAGAGTGATGGAGAGGGAGAAAGACAGAGGGAGAGAAAGTGAGGTAGAGGGATGGAGAGGGAGAAAGAATGAGAGAAAGAGAGGTGGAGGGATGGAGAGGGAGAAATACAAAGAGGGAGAGAAAGAGAGGTAGAGGGAGGGAGTGTGTGTGTTTACCAGATGGGTGGTTTGAGTTTGAAGAGTTTCTCTGCGGCCTGCGTAGCTTTAGGGATGTCGTTAGCCAACATGCTAACGGTGAAGAACTGACCGACATCCCAGTAGTTATTCATCTTCTCTAACGAGCCCTTACGACCCAGGAGACTGTTTAACCTTACACCTGGGAGGGGGAGAGAGGTTAGAAGGAGAGAGTTTTTTTATTGTATATTTCACTTTTATTTATAATCTATTTCACATGCTTTGGCTATGTAAAAACATGTTTCCCAAGCCATTAAAGCCTCTTGAATTGAATTGAGAGAGTGCGTGAGAGATAGAGAGAGAGAGAGAGAGAGAAAGAGAGATGAAGAGAGAGAGTCTAAACAACAGGGAAGTGAGTATCGATCCCTGGAGAATTCCAGTGGTTTAGGGGTTCGGTGCAGGATTTAAGGGTGTACTGTAGAGTTCTTACCTATCTTCCTCAGCTCGATGGAACTCTCAAACTGTTGTCCAGCAACAATGAGCAGAATAGCCAGATTGATACCAGAGTAGAGAGTTGGCTGGAGCTCAAAACCTTTCCTATACCTGTAGAGAGAAAGACAGAGGGGGAGAGGCGGAGGAATTTTATTTGGACCATTTACAGCCTACTTGGCTCCCTTCTTGGAGACAGTGCCTCATGGACCGCCTGTCTGCTCACTTGGGCCCCTGGGCTTCAGTCCTGGTAAGTTTGTGGATGCGTTGAGTGTGTGTGTGTGTGTGTGTGTGTGTGTGTGTGTGTGTGTGTGTGTGTGTGTGTGTGTGTGTGTGTGTGTGTGTGTGTGTGTGTGTGTGTGTGTGTGTGTGTGTGTGTGTGTGTGTGTGTGTGTGTGTGTGTGTGTGTGTGTGTGTGTGTGTGTGTGTGTGTGTGTGTCTGTGTGTGTGTGTGTGTGTGTGTGTGTGTGTTTGTGTGTGTGTGTGTTGAGTGTGTCTGTGTGTGTTTGTGTGTGTGTGTGTTTGTCTCACCATTGGATGGCGTTGTCTCTGTTCTTGGTGTCTTTACAGTCAGAATCGAGAAAGATGTCCTTGTAGATCCGTCCACACAGGCAGAACATGTCTGGAGCCGGGTGGTCACATGACCGTAACACCTGTAACATCACACCTAGAGCCTGCTCTCTGTCCCCCGGGCTGTTCCTCCTATATGAACAAGAGTTCGGTCTCCGGTTAAAAATAAGAAAGGCAGCACACACTGCAGCCCACGAGGACCACCCCTGTTTGCTAATCCAATCTTCAAGGGGAATGGAAAGGTTTTACAAGCTATACAAACAATATATACAAACCCCACATATATGGTCTGGGTGTTTGTCAGATAAACATTCCTACTTTCAACATTTAGATTTTTGTACCCTATGATCGTATCATGAATGCTAATTTGGGACGGAACCGGCAGTAATATTTCCATGTTAACGAGCAGCTCTCACGTCCCGATATGAAGCTAAAACTGTATTTGCATTGAACCCTTGATGTCCATTGTGTCACATAGCTAAGCCTTGTTAAACTTCAAAGTACACAATGGTCACATTTATTATTGCAGTAGGCTATAGCTACAGAAGGCTATGTCTGCATGGGCCTTTAACTGGCTCTTGCCTGTGGATGGCGGGCTCCATATCTAGTGGGATTCCACAATAGGTACATCTTTAGACTATCTATCTTCACTGTTCTCCTGCGCAATAACGCACCTCTGCTGGCCTTTAAACTCTTGTTGAGTCCCAGGAAAAATGAGTCTAGAACTTGTTGGTCACTTGTTTGTTTTTTACTGTTATCTTATTCCATGACAGAGGCAAACTTGCTCTCGCTTGCTGACTGTAAAATACAGCTAGGCCAAAATGTTTGAAACGAGAGAGAGCGCAATGCTGTGATCACATTTGGTGGAGATGATGAAGACACATTGTTGTACTGACAGGATGTAGCAGACAGGCAGAGATCAGTAGGCCTGCTGTGAAGAACAAGATCCCAAAGAGTTTACAAAATTGTTTAAATGACCTGCAAACCACTTGAGCAACGAGCATTAAAAGGCCATTATAAATCACAACTCCATAATGTTTCTGTCTAGTCAGTGATGTAATAAAAACAAAAGCATGGTGGTTTACAGTTAGAGTTATTTGGCGTTCTAGAACCTAGTGCTTCGGTTCCCCTTTCAGGCTCACCAGCCGCGTGTGTGTGTACGTGTATGCGTTTGAGTTTGTGTGTGTGTACGTGTATGTGTTTGAGTTTGTGTGTGTGTACGTGTATGTGTTTGAGTTTGTGTGTGTACGTGTATGCGTTTGAGTTTGTGTGTGTACGTGTATGTGTTTGAGTTTGTGTGTGTGTACGTGTATGTGTTTGAGTTTGTGTGTGTGAAAAAATGACAATAACGATAATAATGACATTAATCATGAAACATTCTGGAGCAGCTGAACACCATATTACAGACCTACCTATCTACACGGAGGTTCAGACACTGCAAGGTGTGCGTGTGTGTGTGTCTGTGCGTGCGCTCGTGTGTGCATGTGTGTGCGTGTGCGTGTGTGTGTGTGTGTGTGTGTGTGTGTGTGTGTGTGTGTGTGTGTGTGTGTGTGTGTGTGTGTGTGTGTGTGTGTGTGTGTGTGTGTGTGTGTGTGTGCGTTACCTGTTGAGAGCGAAAGCGTAGTGGAACTGTATCATGGGCTGTGTGGCCAGGTCACAGGTAGGCAGCATCTCCAGAGTCTGGACCAGTTTCACCATGGCATCATAGTCCTGTATGTCTCTGTATGAGAACAGCAGGTTCATGACGATGTCCTGTGTTAGGACCTCTGTGTTGTCGATGCGGAGTTTGATACGAGACAGCTCCTTGGCTAGCTCCTCCCCCTGGTACTTATCACGGGCCTTCCTGATGTCATTCAGCAGAGTGTCCTTAAATGAGGCACTACAGAGAGAGAGGGGAGAGAGGGGGAGAAAGAGAAAGCGGGGTGGAGAGGGAGAGAGTGAGAGAGGGAAAGAGCAGGGGAGAGAGGGGGAAGAGAGAGGGAAGAGAGAGAGCGGGGAAGAGAGGGAGGGGAAGAGAGAGAGAGGGCGTGGGAAAGAGCAAGAGGGGGAGAGAGGTGAGAGAGGGGGTTAGAGACAGAGCGGGGAGAGCAGGGGAGAGAGGGAGAGGGGGGAGAGAGAAAGAGGGGGGTGGGGGAGAGAGAGAGAGGGGAGAAACTTGATTTCTGTAATGCTCCCACCTCTCCTACCAGTCAGATGTTGCCCCACCCACCTCTGGCTCATCTCCTGTCCTGCCTCCAGTGCTGCTCCTGTCCTCCCCAGCCCTGAGACTCTTCTACCCCAGCCCTGAGACCCTTCTACCCCAGCCCTGAGACCCTTCTACCCCAGCCCTGAGACTCTTCTGCCCCAGCCCTGAGACTCTTCTGCCCCAGCCCTGAGACTCTTCTACCCCAGCCCTGAGACTCTTCTACCCCAGCCCTGAGACTCTTCTACCCCAGCCCTGAGACTCTTCTACCCCAGCCCCGAGACTCTTCTACCCCAGCCCTGAGACTCTTCTACCCCAGCCCCGAGACTCTTCTACCCCAGCCCCGAGACTCTTCTGCCACACCCCTGAGACTCTTCTGCCCCAGCCCTGAGACTCTTCTGCCCCAGCCCTGAGACTCTTCTGCCCCAGCCCTGAGACTCTTCTGCCCCAGCCCTGAGACTCTTCTGCCCCAGCCCTGAGACTCTTCTACCCCAGCCCTGAGACTCCTCTGGATTCTCTCTTGGTCTTATGTTAAATTTCCAGCCCTTCTTTTCATCATGTTTAATAGTGTGTGTGTGTATGCGCGTGCATGCATGTCTGTGTGTGTGTGTTACCAGGAGGTGACGTGGATGTCCTTGAGCAGTGAGGTGAAGCGGTCAGTGAGTGGCAGACAGAGAGGACTCAGCAGGCTGTCCCAGCTGGGCTGCATGTATTCACTGGCCCTCCTCTGGGCATCGCTCTCACAACACATATACTCATGGTTAGGAGTCAGCACATAGGGGATGAAGTAGTAGTTACCACTGGATGCCTGGAGACAGAAAGAAAGAGGGAAGGAGGGAGGGGGCATAGGGAGAAAGGAGGGTGGTAGGGAGAGATATAGATATAGAAAGGGGTGGTAGGAAGAGATAGAGATATAGAAAGGGGGTGGTAGGGAGAGATAGAGATATAGAAAGGGGGTGGTAGGGAGATATAGAGATATAGAAAGGGGGTGGTAGGGAGAGATATAGATATAGAAAGGGGGTGGTAGGAAGAGATAGAGATATAGAAAGGGGTGGTAGGGAGATATAGAGATATAGAAATGGGGTGGTAGGGAGAGAGAGAGATATAGAAAGGGGGTGGTAGGGAGAGATATGGATATAGAAAGGGGGTGGTAGGGGGAGATAGAGATATAGAAATGGGGTGGTAGGGGAGAGAGAGATATAGAAAGGGGGTGGTAGGGAGAGATATGGATATAGAAAGGGGGTGGTAGGGGGAGATAGAGATATAGAAATGGGGTGGTAGGGAGAGAGAGAGATATAGAAAAGGGGGTGGTAGGGAGAGATAGATATATAGAAAGGGGGTGGTAGGGAGAGATAGAGATATAGAAATGGGGTGGTATGGAGAGATATAGATAGAGAAAGGGGGTGGTAGGGAGAGATAAAGATAGAGATATAGAAAGGGGGTGGTAGGGAGAGATAGAGATATAGAAATGGGGTGGTAGGGGGAGAGATAAAGATATAGAATAGGGGGTGGTAGGGAGAGATAGAGATATAGAAAGGGGTGGTAGGGAGAGATATAGAAAGGTAGGGAGAGAT